>NW_026910215.1:37500-72500 GCF_963691925.1 Scomber scombrus
TAGTGTAGCTGAATGCAGGTGTAGCTGAATGCAGGTGTAGCTGAATGCAGGTGTAGTGTAGCTGAATGCAGGTGTAGCTGAATGCAGGTGTAGTGTAGCTGAATGCAGGTGTAGCTGAATGCAGGTGTAGTGTAGCTGAATGCAGGTGTAGTGTAGCTGAATGCAGGTGTAGTGTAGCTGAATGCAGGTGTAGTTTAGGATTGGGTGGAATCTATTGAGTCATTCATGACATTTCACTAGTTAAGAAGAAGTTTGACTATAAATCAAACTTCAGTGTTGATGATTATTTATTGAACATCAAAGCAAACATTCATTCTTATCTCAAATGAACGAGTGAATACGTCACAGAGCTTTACTTTAACAGGGTTAGCAACATGTCTGAGCACTTTTTAGCTTCGTCAATTTAAAATAATGTTTAGTTTTTGAATGAATGAAACCCAACCCCTCCACCATGATAAGCTAGTAGCTTATGTTAAATACATATTTTTTTATCTGATTAATCGATTATCAAAATAATGGTTAGTTGCAGCTCTGATTGGAAGGTACCATGAAGTTGACCCATAATGCTCTCTGCTGGAACCCAACGAGTCACAACGTTAGCTAAAAGGTTTCTGTCCATTGAAACTGTAAAAGGCTTTTAATTTGAAATCAAAACAGGAAATGTTTGTTTATGTGAACCCTAACCCAAAACAATGCTTTGTACTAAAATATACCAGTTATACATATTTATATAAGTAAACTTATAGATAAATAGAGAGGGATTAGAAGTGAAGGCAGGCGCTAACGTCACCGTTAGCAGTGTGATGCTAACATGTAGCAGAATGTCCTTTGAGGCTTTTTGGTGGTGATGAATGCTGATTGGCTGCTGCCCTGCCTGAGGTGCATGTGCCACAAGCTCTGATTGGCTGAGCGTGCCGTTGCCGTGGCAACGAGCGGCCATGATGCTTTGCTGCTGATGAACATGAGGACAGATGATTACTTCCTTTGGGGGGGGGGGTCACCTGAGTGTAACACTGACATCACTCTGTGTGTGTGTGTGTGTCTGTGTGTCTGTGTGTCTGTGTGTCTGTGTCTGTGTCTGTGTGTGTGTGTGTGTGTGTGTGTGTGTGTGTGTGTGTGTGTGTGTCTGTGTGTGTGTGTGTGTGTGTGTGTGTGTGTGTCTGTGTGTGTGTCTGTGTCTGTGTCTGTGTGTGTGTGTGTGTGTGTGTGTGTGTGTGTGTGTGTGTCTGAGTGTGTGTGTGTCTGTGTGTGTGTGTCTGTGTGTGTGTCTGTGTCTGTGTCTGTGTGTGTGTGTGTGTGTGTGTGTCTGTGTGTGTGTGTGTGTGTGTGTGTGTGTGTCTGTGTGTGTGTGTGTGTGTGTGTGTGTGTGTGTGTCTGTGTGTGTGTGTGTGTGTGTGTGTGTGTGTGTGTGTGTGTGTGTGTGTGTCTGTGTCTGTGTCTGTGTCTGTGTCTGTGTCTGTGTCTGTGTGTGTGTGTGTGTGTGTGTGTGTGTGTGTGTCTGTGTCTGTGTCTGTGTCTGTGTCTGTGTCTGTGTCTGTGTCTGTGTCTGTGTCTGTGTCTGTGTGTGTGTCTGTGTCTGTGTCTGTGTCTGTGTCTGTGTCTGTGTCTGTGTCTGTGTCTGTGTCTGTGTCTGTGTCTGTGTCTGTGTGTGCGTGTGCGTGTGCGTGTGCGTGTGCGTGTGCGTGTGCGTGTGCGTGTGCGTGTGCGTGTCTGTGTCTGTGTCTGTGTCTGTGTCTGTGTCTGTGTGTGTGTGTGTGTGTGTGTGTGTGTGTGTGTGTGTGTGTGTGTGTGTGTGTGTGTGTGTGTGTGTGTGTGTGTGTGTGTGTGTGTGTGTGTGTGTGTGTCTGTGTCTGTGTCTGTGTCTGTGTCTGTGTGTGCGTGTGTGCGCGTGTGTGCGTCTGTGTCTGTGTGCGTGTGTAGATATGGGCACAGGTCTGTATGGAGCATCGAAGGCCATAGCTGTCAGTGACCTCATCACCACGGTAACACCTGAGAGGAGGACTGAGGCAGGTAAAGAACCAATCAAAAGACGTGAATCAGATCAGGTGACAGGATGAAGCAAACCCACACCTCCTTCTGTTTCCTCTCCTCTAGTTGAGGAAGTGTTGATGGTGGAGGAGAAGGTGCAGGAAAGGATGGAGGAGGAGACACAGCAGCAGCAGGAGGAGGAGGAGGAGGAGGAGGAGGAAGAGGAGGAGGAAGAGGAGGAGACCAGAGCGACAGAGATTTCTCCTCCAACTCCTCAGAAACACGACACCAAGGTAAAACACCTGCAGCAGCTGCAGCTTCCATCACGTTGTTTAAATTCACACATCGTGTTTCTTTATTCAGACTGAGCTGACGGACACGGCTGTGGATGGAGACCTGACCGAGGTACTCTATTACTCTATTACTCTATTACTCTGTTACTCTATTACTCTGTTACTCTATTACTCTATTACTTTATTACTCTATTACTCTGTTACTCTATTACTCTATTACTCTGTTACTCTGTTACTCTGTTACTCTGTTACTGTATTACTCTGTTACTCTGTTACTCTGTTACTCTGTTACTCTATTACTCTATTAGTCTATTACTCTATTACTCTGTTAGTCTGTTACTCTATTACTCTATTAGTCTATTACTCTATTACTCTGTTACTCTATTACTCTATTACTCTATTACTCTATTACTCTGTTACTCTATTACTCTATTACTCTATTAGTCTATTACTCTATTACTCTGTTACTCTATTACTCTATTACTCTATTACTCTGTTACTTTATTACTCTATTACTCTGTTACTCTATTACTCTATTACTCTATTACTCTATTACTCTGTTACTCTATTACTCTATTACTCTGTTACTCTATTACTCTATTACTCTATTACTCTGTTACTGTGTTACTCTATTACTCTATTACTCTATTACTCTATTACTCTGTTACTCTATTACTCTATTACTTTATTACTCTATTACTCTGTTACTCTATTACTCTATTACTCTATTACTGTGTTACTCTATTACTCTATTACTCTATTACTCTATTACTCTGTTACTCTATTACTCTATTACTCTATTACTCTGTTAGTCTATTACTCTGTTACTCTATTACTCTATTACTCTGTTACTCTATTACTCTGTTACTCTATTACTCTGTTACTCTATTACTCTATTACTCTATTACTCTATTACTGTGTTACTCTATTACTCTATTACTTTATTACTCTATTACTGTGTTACTCTATTACTCTATTACTCTATTACTCTATTACTGTGTTACTCTATTACTCTATTACTCTATTACTCTATTACTTTATTACTCTATTACTCTGTTACTCTATTACTCTATTACTCTATTACTCTATTACTGTGTTACTCTATTACTCTATTACTCTATTACTTTATTACTCTATTACTCTATTACTCTGTTACTCTATTACTCTATTACTCTATTAGTCTATTACTCTATTACTCTGTTACTCTATTACTCTATTACTCTATTACTCTATTACTCTATTACTCTGTTACTCTATTACTCTATTACTCTATTACTCTGTTACTGTGTTACTCTATTACTCTATTACTCTATTACTCTATTACTCTGTTACTCTATTACTCTATTACTTTATTACTCTATTACTCTATTACTCTGTTACTCTATTACTCTATTACTGTGTTACTCTATTACTCTATTACTCTGTTACTCTATTACTCTATTACTCTATTACTCTGTTAGTCTATTACTCTGTTACTCTATTACTCTATTACTCTGTTACTCTATTACTCTGTTACTCTATTACTCTATTACTCTATTACTCTATTACTCTGTTACTCTGTTACTCTGTTACTCTATTACTCTATTACTTTATTACTCTGTTACTCTGTTAGTCTGTTACTCTGTTACTCTGTTACTCTATTACTCTATTACTCTATTACTCTATTACTCTGTTACACTATTACTCTGTTACTCTATTACTCTATTACTCTGTTACTCTATTACTCTGTTACTCTATTACTCTATTACTCTGTTACTCTATTACTCTATTACTCTATTACTCTGTTACTGTGTTACTCTATTACTCTATTACTCTATTACTCTATTACTCTGTTACTCTATTACTCTATTACTTTATTACTCTATTACTCTGTTACTCTATTACTCTATTACTCTATTACTGTGTTACTCTATTACTCTATTACTCTATTACTCTATTACTCTGTTACTCTATTACTCTATTACTCTATTACTCTGTTAGTCTATTACTCTGTTACTCTATTACTCTATTACTCTGTTACTCTATTACTCTGTTACTCTATTACTCTATTACTCTATTACTCTATTACTCTGTTACTCTATTACTCTATTACTCTGTTACTCTATTACTCTATTACTTTATTACTCTGTTACTCTGTTAGTCTGTTACTCTGTTACTCTGTTACTCTGTTACTCTATTACTCTATTACTCTATTACTCTGTTACTCTATTACTCTATTACTCTATTACTCTGTTACACTATTACTCTATTACTCTATTACTCTATTACTCTGTTACTCTGTTACTCTATTACTCTGTTACTCTATTACTCTATTACTCTATTACTCTGTTACTCTGTTACTCTGTTACTCTATTACTCTATTACTCTATTACTCTGTTACTCTATTACTCTATTACTCTATTACTTTATTACTCTATTACTCTATTACTCTGTTACTCTATTACTCTGTTACTCTATTACTCTGTTACTCTATTACTCTATTACTCTATTACTCTGTTACTCTGTTACTCTATTACTTTATTACTCTGTTACTCTATTACTTTATTACTCTGTTACTCTGTTACTCTATTACTTTATTACTCTGTTACTCTATTACTCTATTACTTTATTACTCTGTTACTCTGTTACTCTATTACTTTATTACTCTATTACTCTGTTACTCTGTTACTCTATTACTTTATTACTCTATTACTTTATTACTCTGTTACTCTATTACTCTATTACTTTATTACTCTGTTACTCTATTACTCTGTTACTCTATTACTCTATTACTCTGTTAGTAGATAGAATGATTATACACTTCTAATATAAACTTCTCTCTCAGTCTGATCAGGATGAAGATTTGAAAACTCAGGTAAAACTAATGTGTTCACCTGTCCTCCCACCTGTCCTCTCACCTGTCCTCTCACCTGTCTTCTCACCTGTCCTCTCACCTGTCCTCTCACCTGTCCTCTCACCTGTCCTCTCACCTGTCCTCCCACCTGTCCTCTCACCTGTCCTCCCACTTGTGTTCTCACCTGTCCTCCCACCTGTCCTCCCACCTGTCCTCTCACCTGTCCTCCCACTTGTGTTCTCACCTGTCCTCCCACCTGTCCTCCCACCTGTCCTCTCACCTGTCCTCCCACTTGTGTTCTCACCTGTCCTCTCACCTGTCCTCTCACCTGTCCTCTCACCTGTCCTCCCACCTGTCCTCTCACCTGTCCTCTCACCTGTCCTCTCACCTGTCCTCTCACTTGTGTTCTCACCTGTCCTCCCACCTGTCCTCTCACCTGTCCTCCCACCAGTCCTCCCACCTGTCCTCTCACCTGTCCTCTCACCTGTCTTCTCACCTGTCCTCTCACCTGTCCTCCCACCTGTCCTCCCACTTGTGTTCTCACCTGTCCTCTCACCTGTCCTCCCACCTGTCCTCTCACCTGTCCTCTCACCTGTCCTCCCACCTGTCCTCTCACCTGTCCTCCCACCTGTCCTCCCACCTGTCCTCCCACCTGTCCTCCCACTTGTGTTCTCACCTGTCCTCTCACCTGTCCTCTCACCTGTCCTCTCACCTGTCTTCTCACCTGTCCTCTCACCTGTCCTCCCACCTGTCCTCTCACCTGTCTTCTCACCTGTCCTCTCACCTGTCCTCCCACCTGTCCTCCCACCTGTCCTCTCACCTGTCTTCTCACCTGTCCTCTCACCTGTCTTCCCACCTGTCCTCCCACCTGTCCTCTCACCTGTCTTCTCACCTGTCTTCTCACCTGTCTTCTCACCTGTCCTCTCTGCCTCCAGGAGACGTTGGGGAGTCCTGAAGACGAGCAGAAACCTCTGAGCAGTATCAGCGCTCTCAGACGCTCCTTCTTAGAAGGAGGAGGAGAAACAGGAGGGATGACAGAGTGGGAGAAACGTCTTGCCTCCTCACCGTTACGACGAATCGACGACTCCCCGATGATCGAACCCCTGGAACCAGACGAGGTGAGACAAGAGAGTTAGAGACAGATAGAATACGCCCCAACCCACCCCGCACTGTTTCATCCCGATGCCAAAACAGAAAGCAGTGTCCAGCAGGAGGCAGTGTGGAGCTGCAGTGTGTCCAGCAGGAGGCAGTGTGGAGCTGCAGTGTGCAGTGTGTCCAGCAGGAGGCAGTGTGGAGCTGCAGTGTGCAGTGTGTCCAGTAGGAGGCAGTGTGGAGCTGCAGTGTGCAGTATGTCCAGTAGGAGGCAGTGTGGAGCTGCAGTGTGCAGTGTGTCCAGCAGGAGGCAGTGTGGAGCTGCAGTGTGCAGTATGTCCAGTAGGAGGCAGTGTGGAGCTGCAGTGTGCAGTGTGTCCAGCAGGAGGCAGTGTGGAGCTGCAGTGTGCAGTGTGTCCATTAGGAGGCAGTGTGGAGCTGCAGTGTGCAGTGTGTCCAGCAGGAGGCAGTGTGGAGCTGCAGTGTGCAGTGTGTCCAATAGGAGGCAGTGTGGAGCTGCAGTGTGCAGTGTGTCCAGTAGGAGGCAGTGTGGAGCTGCAGTGTGTCCAGTAGGAGACAGTGTGGAGCTGCAGTGTGCAGTGTGTCCAGTAGGAGGCAGTGTGGAGCTGCAGTGTGCAGTGTGTCCATTAGGAGGCAGTGTGGAGCTGCAGTTTGCAGTGTGTCCAGCAGGAGGCAGTGTGGAGCTGCAGTGTGTCCAGTAGGAGGCAGTGTGGAGCTGCAGTGTGCAGTGTGTCCAGCAGGAGGCAGTGTGGAGCTGCAGTGTGTCCAGCAGGAGGCAGTGTGGAGCTGCAGTGTGTCCAGTAGGAGGCAGTGTGGAGCTGCAGTGTGCAGTGTGTCCAGCAGGAGGCAGTGTGGAGCTGCAGTGTGTCCAGCAGGAGGCAGTGTGGAGCTGCAGTGTGTCCAGTAGGAGACAGTGTGGAGCTGCAGTGTGTCCAGCAGGAGGCAGTGTGGAGCTGCAGTGTGCAGTGTGTCCAGCAGGAGGCAGTGTGGAGCTGCAGTGTGTCCAGTAGGAGGCAGTGTGGAGCTGCAGTGTGTCCAGCAGGAGGCAGTGTGGAGCTGCAGTGTGCAGTGTGTCCATTAGGAGGCAGTGTGGAGCTGCAGTGTGCAGTGTGTCCAGCAGGAGGCAGTGTGGAGCTGCAGTGTGTCCAGTAGGAGGCAGTGTGGAGCTGCAGTGTGTCCAGCAGGAGGCATTGTGGAGCTGCAGTGTGCAGTGTGTCCATTAGGAGGCAGTGTGGAGCTGCAGTGTGTCCAGTAGGAGGCAGTGTGGAGCTGCAGTGTGTCCAGTAGGAGGCAGTGTGGAGCTGCAGTGTGTCCAGCAGGAGGCAGTGTGGAGCTGCAGTGTGCAGTGTGTCCAGTAGGAGGCAGTGTGGAGCTGCAGTGTGCAGTGTGTCCAGCAGGAGGCAGTGTGGAGCTGCAGTGTGCAGTGTGTCCAGCAGGAGGCAGTGTGGAGCTGCAGTGTGCAGTGTGTCCAGCAGGAGGCAGTGTGGAGCTGCAGTGTGTCCAGTAGGAGGCAGTGTGGAGCTGCAGTGTGCAGTGTGTCCAATAGGAGGCAGTGTGGGGCTGCAGTGTGCAGTGTGTCCAGTAGGAGGCAGTGTGGAGCTGCAGTGTGCAGTGTGTCCAGCAGGAGGCAGTGTGGAGCTGCAGTGTGCAGTGTGTCCAGCAGGAGGCAGTGTGGAGCTGCAGTTTGTCCAGCAGGAGGCAGTGTGGAGCTGCAGTGTGTCCAGTAGGAGGCAGTGTGGAGCTGCAGTGTGCAGTGTGTCCAGCAGGAGGCAGTGTGGAGCTGCAGTGTGTCCAGTAGGAGGCAGTGTGGAGCTGCAGTGTGCAGTGTGTCCAGTAGGAGGCAGTGTGGAGCTGCAGTGTGTCCAGCAGGAGGCAGTGTGGAGCTGCAGTGTGTCCAGTAGGAGGCAGTGTGGAGCTGCAGTGTGCAGTGTGTCCAATAGGAGGCAGTGTGGAGCTGCAGTGTGCAGTGTGTCCAGTAGGAGGCAGTGTGGAGCTGCAGTGTGCAGTGTGTCCAGCAGGAGGCAGTGTGGAGCTGCAGTGTGCAGTGTGTCCAGCAGGAGGCAGTGTGGAGCTGCAGTGTGCAGTGTGTCCAGCAGGAGGCAGTGTGGAGCTGCAGTGTGCAGTGTGTCCAGCAGGAGGCAGTGTGGAGCTGCAGTGTGTCCAGTAGGAGGCAGTGTGGAGCTGCAGTGTGCAGTGTGTCCAATAGGAGGCAGTGTGGGGCTGCAGTGTGCAGTGTGTCCAGTAGGAGGCAGTGTGGAGCTGCAGTGTGCAGTGTGTCCAGCAGGAGGCAGTGTGGAGCTGCAGTGTGCAGTGTGTCCAGCAGGAGGCAGTGTGGAGCTGCAGTGTGTCCAGCAGGAGGCAGTGTGGAGCTGCAGTGTGTCCAGTAGGAGGCAGTGTGGAGCTGCAGTGTGCAGTGTGTCCAGCAGGAGGCAGTGTGGAGCTGCAGTGTGTCCAGTAGGAGGCAGTGTGGAGCTGCAGTGTGCAGTGTGTCCAGTAGGAGGCAGTGTGGAGCTGCAGTGTGTCCAGTAGGAGGCAGTGTGGAGCTGCAGTGTGCAGTGTGTCCAATAGGAGGCAGTGTGGAGCTGCAGTGTGCAGTGTGTCCAGTAGGAGGCAGTGTGGAGCTGCAGTGTGCAGTGTGTCCAGCAGGAGGCAGTGTGGAGCTGCAGTGTGCAGTGTGTCCAGCAGGAGGCAGTGTGGAGCTGCAGTGTGCAGTGTGTCCAGCAGGAGGCAGTGTGGAGCTGCAGTGTGCAGTGTGTCCAGCAGGAGGCAGTGTGGAGCTGCAGTGTGCAGTGTGTCCATTAGGAGGCAGTGTGGAGCTGCAGTGTGCAGTGTTTCCAGCAGGAGGCAGTGTGGAGCTGCAGTGTGTCCAGCAGGAGGCAGTGTGGAGCTGCAGTGTGCAGTGTGTCCAGCAGGAGGCAGTGTGGAGCTGCAGTGTGTCCAGTAGGAGGCAGTGTGGAGCTGCAGTGTGTCCAGCAGGAGGCAGTGTGGAGCTGCAGTGTGTCCAGCAGGAGGCAGTGTGGAGCTGCAGTGTGCAGTGTGTCCAGCAGGAGGCAGTGTGGAGCTGCAGTGTGTCCAGTAGGAGGCAGTGTGGAGCTGCAGTGTGCAGTGTGTCCAGTAGGAGGCAGTGTGGAGCTGCAGTTTTAGCTCTTTTTCCTCCTATGCGCCATTTTTTCTTCGGACTCTGCCTGTATGTCAGTTTACTCTGACATATAATATCTAATTTTATCAGAGACTGTTTGACTTTTAACTCTGTGTGTGTGTGTGTGTATGTGTGTGTGTGTGTGTGTGTGTGTGTGTGTGTGAAGCCTTCATTTGATGAAATGTCTCCTGAGTCTCCGCTGAAGTCACAAGAACAAAAAACCTTCAGAGAACACAACCTGCTGAAGGTGTTTGTCTACCTGTCTGTCTACCTGTCTGTCTACCTGTCTGTCTACCTGTCTGTGTACCTGTCTACCTGTCTGTCTACCTGTCTATCTACCTGTCTGTCTACCTGTCTGTGTACCTGTCTACCTGTCTGTCTACCTGTCTATCTACCTGTCTATCTACCTGTCTGTCTACCTGTCTATCTACCTGTCTGTCTACCTGTCTGTCTACCTGTCTATCTACCTGTCTGTCTACCTGTCTGTCTACCTGTCTACCTGTCTACCTACCTGTCTGTCTACCTGTCTGTCTACCTGTCTATCTACCTGTCTATCTACCTGTCTACCTGTCTGTCTACCTGTCTATCTACCTGTCTGTGTACCTGTCTACGTACCTGTCTACCTGTCTGTCTACCTGTCTATCTACCTGTCTGTCTACCTGTCTGTCTACCTGTCTATCTACCTGTCTGTCTACCTCGCTGTGTACCTGTCTACCTGTCTGTCTACCTGTCTATCTACCTGTCTGTCTACCTGTCTGTCTACCTGTCTATCTACCTTTCTGTCTACCTGTCTATCTACCTGTCTATCTACCTGTATGTCTACCTGTCTGTCTACCTGTCTATCTACCTGTCTGTCTACCTGTCTGTCTACCTGTCTACCTGTCTGTCTACCTGTCTGTCTACCTGTCTGTCTACCTGTCTACCTGTCTGTCTACCTGTCTGTCTACCTGTGTACCTGTCTGTGTACCTGTCTGTGTACCTGTCTGTGTACCTGTGTACCTGTCTGTCTACCTGTTTACCTGTCTACCTGTCTGTGTACCTGTGTACCTGTCTGTCTACCTGTCTGTCTACCTATCTACCTGTCTGTCTACCTGTCTACCTGTCTGTCTACCTGTCTGTCTACCTGTTTACCTGTCTACCTGTCTGTGTACCTGTGTACCTGTCTGTCTACCTGTCTGTCTACCTGTCTGTCTAGCTGTCTACCTGTCTGTCTACCTGTCTGTCTGTCTAAACTTTTGCCTCTGACACATTATGATCAAACATCTGAAACTATTTACAGGAACAAAAAATATGTAATAATATAGATATATAACCTCTCTGTAGAGCCTCAGATATATAACCTCTCTGTAGAGCCTCAGATATATAACCTCTCTGTAGAGCCTCAGATATATAACCTCTCTGTAGAGCCTCAGATATATAACCTCTCTGTAGAGCCTCAGATATATAACCTCTCTGTAGAGCCTCAGATATATAACCTCTCTGTAGAGCCTCAGATATATAACCTCTCTGTAGAGCCTCAGATATATAACCTCTCTGTAGAGCCTCAGATATATAACCTCTCTGTAGAGCCTCAGATATATAACCTCTCTGTAGAGCCTCAGATATATAACCTCTCTGTAGAGCCTCAGATATATAACCTCTCTGCATAGCCTCAGATATATAACCTCTCTGTAGAGCCTCAGATATATAACCTCTCTGTAGAGCCTCAGATATATAACCTCTCTGTAGAGCCTCAGATATATAACCTCTCTGCATAGCCTCAGATATATAACCTCTCTGTAGAGCCTCAGATATATAACCTCTCTGTATAGCCTCAGATATATAACCTCTCTGTAGAGCCTCAGATATATAACCTCTCTGTAGAGCCTCAGATATATAACCTCTCTGTATAGCCTCAGATATATAACCTCTCTGTAGAGCCTCAGATATATAACCTCTCTGTAGAGCCTCAGATATATAACCTCTCTGTATAGCCTCAGATATATAACCTCTCTGTAGAGCCTCAGATAGGGTTAGGGTTAGGGGGTCAGGGGTCAGAGACTGAATGTTTATTAGAGAGATTTCAGACACAACATTTATTTTTCAACCTGCATCTTATTTTCTTGATTGGTCGTGAGTTGAAGCCCCGCCCCCTCACAGCTGTTCTTTACTTCCTGTTTCAGATGTCGGAGAAGGTGGAGACGCTCTTCCTCACGACCGAGTCACATGATCAGGACCAGCCAATAGCGGACCAGCCTCAGGTAGCAACAGGAAATATAGTAGGCCCGCCCCCTTTTAACCCCCCTCCCCCCCCACCAGGGGCCTGCATGACGCATGTTGATGATGTCACAGACGAATGGGTCAGTGATGATGACAGTAATAATGCTAATGATGCTAAGTGGGCTAAACGTGAGGCGAGCGATGATGATGTCAGCGATGATGAAGCTAGCAGCCAGGCTAGCGAGGATGCTATCAGCGTGCTAGCGCAGACGGCGGTGGACGAAGTTCTGCAGGCCGCCAGGCGAGCTAACGAAGCTAACGATGCTAACCAGGATAGCATGAGTGCTAACGGTGACAGTCCTCAGCCAATCAGAATGCTATCTCCAGGTTACCATGACAACGATGATGACGAAGACTCAGAGGACGAAGACGATCCCGAATCTCAACCGGAGGTACCAGATCCACCTGAGACCCAGATCCACCCCTGACCCAGATCCACCTGAGTCCCAGATCCACCCCAGACCCAGATCCACCTGAGACCCAGATCCACCCCAGACCCAGATCCACCCCAGACCCAGATCGACCTGAGTCACAGATCCACCCCAGACCCAGATCGACCTGAGTCCCAGATCCACCCCAGACCCAGATCCACCCCAGACCCAGATCGACCTGAGTCACAGATCCACCCCTGACCCAGATCCACCTGAGTCCCAGATCCACCCCTGACCCAGATCCACCTGAGTCCCAGATCCACCCCAGACCCAGATCCACCCCAGACCCAGATCGACCTGAGTCACAGATCCACCCCAGACCCAGATCGACCTGAGTCCCAGATCCACCCCAGACCCAGATCCACCCCAGACCCAGATCCACTCCAGACCCAGATCGACCTGAGTCCCAGATCCACCCCAGACCCAGATCGACCTGAGTCCCAGATCCACCCCAGACCCAGATCCACCCCAGACCCAGATTCACTCCAGACCCAGATCGACCTGAGTCCCAGATCCACCCCAGACCCAGATCGACCTGAGTCCCAGATCGACCTGAGTCCCAGATCCACCCCAGACCCAGATCCACCCCAGACCCAGATCGACCTGAGTCCCAGATCCACCCCAGAGCCAGATCCACCCCAGACCCAGATCCACTCCAGACCCAGATCCACCCCAGACCCAGATCCACCCCAGACCCAGATCCACTCCAGACCCAGATCCACCTGAGACCCGACCCCTGACCCTGTTACCTGTCAGTGGGGTAAATGTGTGAAACAGGAAGTGAACAGGATGTTTGGACTAAATGAGTTTTGTTGTTTGTGTTTCAGGAAGTGACGAGAAAGACTCTGACGTACGAGACTCCCGGGGTAAGACCTGATCCCTGACTTATATTCAGAGCATCATGTGACCTGATCCCTGACTTATATTCAGAGCATCATGTGACCTGATATCTAACTTATATTCAGAACATCATGTGACCTGATATCTAACTTATATTCAGAACATCATGTGACCTGATATCTAACTTATATTCAGAACATCATGTGACCTGATATCTAACTTATATTCAGAGGAGCATCTTTGTGTGTTTTAGGGTCATTTGGACTCTGACCCTCCTGCCGGACTCCTGCTGAGCTCTCAGACCTTCACTGCAGAAACCGCCAACACCACCACCACCACACACATCACCAAGGTAATACCAGTCACCATGGCAACACACCACCACACACATCACCAAGGTAACAATAGAAACACACCATCACACACACATTACCATGGTAACCATGGTAACAGTCTAACACGGGATCCTGTCTCTGCAGACCGTCAAAGGAGGAGTTGCAGAAACCAGAATCGAGAAGAGAATCGTGATTTCTGGAGATGCAGAAATTGACCACGACCAGGTGAGACATCCGATCCTATCGCGGGTCCTGAATTAACCCGGGTCCTGAACTGGCTCAGGACAGTCCTGGTCAGACCTGAACCCAGACCCAGAACTGGACTGACCCTTGTGTCCCTCTTTAAGGCGCTGGCAGCGGCGCTCAGCGAGGCGCGGCGGCAGCATCCCGAGCTGTCTGTCACGCGGGTCGTTGTCCATAAAGAAACGGAGGTCTCTCCTGATCATGTGATTGATTAATGACATCACAGGTACCAGGGAGGCCACGCCCCTACAGGTGGGGTCTCAGGCTAGATGCTGATTGGTTGGCTGCACAGTGGCTGATTGGTGCATGGAGCCATTCATAACTTCCTGTTTGCATGTTTGATCCACATGAACACTATCAGTAGAGATGTCAGGCTCTGATTGGCTGGGAGGGACATCACAGAAAAGTCCTGATTGGCTGGGAGGGACATCAAAGAAAAGTCCTGATTGGCTGGGAGGGACATCACAGAAAAGTCCTGATTGGCTGGGAGGGACATCACAGTAAAGTCCTGATTGGCTGGGAGGGACATCACAGTAAAGTCCTGATTGGCTGGGAGGGACATCACAGAAAAGTTCTGATTGGCTGGGAGGGACATCACAGTAAAGTTCTGATTGGCTGGGAGGGACATCACAGTAAAGTTCTGATTGGCTGGGAGGGACATCACAGTAAAGTTCTGATTGGCTGGGAGGGACATCACAGAAAAGTCCTGATTGGCTGGGAGGGACATCACAGAAAAGTCCTGATTGGCTAAAACATTTGGGAGGAACTACAGAGGACAGCACAGAGCTGCAATGATCTGTGTTGCTAACACGATGACATCATCATCGTCCTCTGAAGAGTCTGGTTTCAGTCCCAATGACGGCGTGTGGCAAACAAAAACACAGATCTGACATGTTAGGGGTGCTGACCAATAGGAGCACAGCGTGCTGTCAGGTGGATGTACCTGCAACCTAACTTGCTATGCTACGCTAACACTTAATGGCATGATCACACTCAGCTCACTGATTGGTCGCCATCACACATGGAGATCTTTACTTCCTGTGTGATGGCGCTCTGTCACCACAAGATTTCATTTGATTCATTTTGTTTCTTTGTGTTCATTTACATACATTTGATTTAGATGTGACACAAAGAGTGACATCATCATGTGATCACATGATTACAGGATGAACATTTTTATTATTATTCTGTTTCTCTTTCAGGACTGAATCCTGAAGCCTCTGTTGCATCATGGGAGTTGAAGTCCAGACTACAGAGCCACCACAGACAATGTTTGCAGCAACACCCTGAGGACATTAATGGAAGTGATCTACAACACACCTGTATACCTGCGTGCACAAGCACACACACACACACACACACACACACACACACACACACACACACACACACTGGAAGACCCAGCAGTGTTAGGTAGTTACTGTGAACACATTCATATAGAACCAGACATCATTCATGAGTTCAGATACTTTAAAAAACCTCACACAGACAGGTGAGACACAGACAGGTGAGACACAGACAGGTGAGACACAGACAGGTGAGACACAGACAGGTGAGACACAGACAGGTGAGACACAGACAGGTGAACTTCACATTAAAAACCAAAACTAGACCTTCTGCTGCATTCACTTTAAACTAGCCCCCCCCCCCCCCCCCCCCACCCCCACCCACCTGACAGGTTTAAGCAGACATCTGATTGGCCGGGTGACTCAGGTATGTTTACTCCTGATCATGTGACAGGAGACAGCGGCTTCATGAAACACTGGTCACCTCATGAGGTCACCTGACTCTTATCTGTCTCACCTGGTAAGGTCAGGTTACTAGTAGCTAAAAGGGACCTTTATTCTGAAAGTCTGGTGCGAACTGTTTCCTGTCTGTAGTGTAAAATGACATGATTGCTAGCACTGTAACCACTCACTATATAGCAGCTAAAAATTAAGCTCTCTATTTACCCATAATGCAATAGTAATGTGCCATTTTCTCATCTCGCCATGGAAACCCTCATTATGAATTATTTTACTCAACTATCGATTTATTTATTGATTTCTGTGTTTATTTATTTATTTATGAACAAGATCTGTGATTGTGTTCCCCCCTCCATAACTACAGACCGCTCCCCCCGGTGTTACCTACTGACCTCTCCCCCCGGTGTTACCGACTGACCGCTCCCCCCGGTGTTACCGACTGACCGCTCCCCCCGGTGTTACCGACTGACCGCTCCCCCCGGTGTTACCGACTGACCGCTCCCCCGGTGTTACCGACTGACCGCTCCCCCCCCCGGTGTTACCTACTGACCGTTCCCCCCGGTGTTACCTACTGACCGCTCCCCCCCGGTGTTACCTACTGACCGTTCCCCCCGGTGTTACCGACTGACCGTTCCCCCCGGTGTTACCGACTGACCGCTCCCCCCGGTGTTACCGACTGACCGCTCCCCCCGGTGTTACGACTGACCGTTCCCCCCGGTGTTACCTACTGACCGCTCCCCCCGGTGTTACCGACTGACCGTTCCCCCCGGTGTTACCGACTGACCGCTCCCCCCGGTGTTACGGACTGACCGCTCCCCCCGGTGTTACCGACTGACCGCTCCCCCCGGTGTTACCGACTGACCGCTCCCCCCGGTGTTACCGACTGACCGTTCCCCCCGGTGTTACCTACTGACCGCTCCCCCCGGTGTTACCTACTAACCGTTCCCCCCGGTGTTACCGACTGACCGTTCCCCCCGGTGTTACCTACTGACCGTTCCCCCCGGTGTTACCTACTGACCGCTCCCCCCGGTGTTACCGACTGACCGCTCCCCCCGGTGTTACCTACTAACCGCTCCCCCCGGTGTTACCGACTGACCGCTCCCCCCGGTGTTACCTACTGACCGCTCCCCCCGGTGTTACCTACTGACCGTTCCCCCCGGTGTTACCTACTGACCGCTCCCCCCGGTGTTACCGACTGACCGTTCCCCCCGGTGTTACCGACTGACCGTTCCCCCCGGTGTTACCTACTGACCGCTCCCCCCGGTGTTACCGACTGACCGCTCCCCCCGGTGTTACCTACTGACCGTTCCCCCCGGTGTTACCGACTGACCGTTCCCCCCGGTGTTACCGACTGACCGCTCCCCCCGGTGTTACGGACTGACCGCTCCCCCCGGTGTTACCGACTGACCGCTCCCCCCGGTGTTACCGACTGACCTCTCCCCCCGGTGTTACCTACTAACCGTTCCCCCCGGTGTTACCGACTGACCGCTCCCCCCGGTGTTACCTACTGACCGTTCCCCCCGGTGTTACCGACTGACCGCTCCCCCCGGTGTTACCTACTGACCGCTCCCCCCGGTGTTACGGACTGACCGCTCCCCCCGGTGTTACCGACTGACCGCTCCCCCCGGTGTTACCGACTGACCTCTCCCCCCGGTGTTACCTACTAACCGTTCCCCCCGGTGTTACCTACTGACCGCTCCCCCCGGTGTTACCTACTAACCGCTCCCCCCGGTGTTACCTACTGACCGCTCCCCCCGGTGTTACCGACTGACCGCTCCCCCCGGTGTTACCTACTAACCGCTCCCCCCGGTGTTACCGACTGACCGCTCCCCCCGGTGTTACCTACTAACCGCTCCCCCCGGTGTTACCTACTAACCGCTCCCCCCTGGTGTTACCGACTGACCGCTCCCCCCTGGTGTTACCTACTGACCGCTCCCCCCGGTGTTACAGACTGACCGCTCCCCCCGGTGTTACCGACTAACCGCTCCCCCCTGGTGTCATGTTACATTTTATTTATAACTTCAATCACAAAATGTCTTTATTCACTGAAGTCAAATAAAATAACTGATGAATGTTGATGTTTACAGTTATTTAAAGTGTCTGAATGATAATGATGGTGATGATGATGAAGAGGATGATGATGGTGGGTTGTGCAGGATAATAAAGAACAAACCATTACACTTCTTAAAGAGGTTTAGACAGCGAGAGTCTCAACAGGTGAGTTTGTTCTTTCTTGTTTGTAAAAGCAGCAGAGTTCTGATTTCATTTCAGTTTATTAATGAAGAGTTTTACTGCAGTGAAATCTACTTCAGATTAACATCATATTTATAAGAGCTGCATGTAAGTTAGCTTCTCAGGTGGTGAGGGCGGGGCTTAACATGGTTTGAAGAATGACGTAAGACGAAGGGACGGCAGGTGAAGCAGTGATGCTGTCGCTGACTGCAGCGTCAGCACATTACTGCGTCAGCACATTACTGAGTCAGCACATTACTGAGTCAGCGCATTACTGAGTCAGCGCATTACTGAGTCAGCGCATTACTGAGTCAGCGCATTACTGAGTCAGCGCATTGATGCGTCAGCGCATTACTGAGTCAGCGCATTACTGAGTCAGCGCATTACTGAGTCAGCACATTACTGAGTCAGCGCATTGATGCTCTCACAGGAAACATTTAATGTTCGTGTTGGACAATAAATTCTCATCATCTGCCAGTTTTATTTCTTTTTTTCATTTGACACGAGATGGAGGCGTTACATTAGGGACCTATGGAGGGTGGAGGCGTTACATTAGGGACCTATGGAGGGTGGAGGCGTTACATTAGGGACCTGTGGAGGGTGGAGGCGTTACATTAGGGACCTATGGAGGGTGGAGGCGTTACATTAGGGACCTGTGGAGGGTGGAGGCGTTACATTAGGGACCTGTGGAGGGTGGAGGCGTTACATTAGGGACCTGTGGAGGGTGGAGGCGTTACATTAGGGACCTGTGGAGGGTGGAGGCGTTACATTAGGGACCTATGGAGGGTGGAGGCGTTACATTAGGGACCTATGGAGGGTGGAGGCGTTACATTAGGGGCCTGTGGAGGGTGGAGGCGTTACATTAGGGACCTGTGGAGGGTGGAGGCGTTACATTAGGGACCTATGGAGGGTGGAGGCGTTACATTAGGGACCTGTGGAGGGTGGAGGCGTTACATTAGGGGCCTGTGGAGGGTGGAGGCGTTACATTAGGGACCTGTGGAGGGTGGAGGCGTTACATTAGGGACCTGTGGAGGGTGGAGGCGTTACATTAGGGACCTATGGAGGGTGGAGGCGTTACATTAGGGCCTGTGGAGGGTGGAGGCGTTACATTAGGGACCTGTGGAGGGTGGAGGCGTTACATTAGGGACCTATGGAGGGTGGAGGCGTTACATTAGGGACCTGTGGAGGGTGGAGGCGTTACATTAGGGGCCTGTGGAGGGTGGAGGCGTTACATTAGGGACCTGTGGAGGGTGGAGGCGTTACATTAGGGACCTATGGAGGGTGGAGGCGTTACATTAGGGACCTATGGAGGGTGGAGGCGTTACATTAGGGACCTGTGGAGGGTGGAGGCGTTACATTAGGGACCTGTGGAGGGTGGAGGCGTTACATTAGGGACCTGTGGAGGGTGGAGGCGTTACATTAGGGACCTGTGGAGGGTGGAGGCGTTACATTAGGGACCTATGGAGGGTGGAGGCGTTACATTAGGGGCCTGTGGAGGGTGGAGGCGTTACATTAGGGACCTGTGGAGGGTGGAGGCGTTACATTAGGGACCTATGGAGGGTGGAGGCGTTACATTAGGGACCTATGGAGGGTGGAGGCGTTACATTAGGGGCCTGTGGAGGGTGGAGGCGTTACATTAGGGACCTATGGAGGGTGGAGGCGTTACATTAGGGACCTATGGAGGGTGGAGGCGTTACATTAGGGACCTGTGGAGGGTGGAGGCGTTACATTAGGGACCTGTGGAGGGTGGAGGTGTTACATTAGGGACCTATGGAGGGTGGAGGCGTTACATTAGGGACCTATGGAGGGTGGAGGCGTTACATTAGGGACCTGTGGAGGGTGGAGGCGTTACATTAGGGACCTGTGGAGGGTGGAGGCGTTACATTAGGGACCTGTGGAGGGTGGAGGCGTTACATTAGGGACCTGTGGAGGGTGGAGGCGTTACATTAGGGACCTGTGGAGGGTGGAGGCGTTACATTAGGGACCTGTGGAGGGTGGAGGCGTTACATTAGGGACCTATGGAGGGTGGAGGCGTTACATTAGGGACCTGTGGAGGGTGGAGGCGTTACATTAGGGACCTATGGAGGGTGGAGGCGTTACATTAGGGACCTGTGGAGGGTGGAGGCGTTACATTAGGGACCTATGGAGGGTGGAGGCGTTACATTAGGGACCTGTGGAGGGTGGAGGCGTTACATTAGGGACCTATGGAGGGTGGAAGCGTTACATTAGGGACCTGTGGAGGGTGGAGGCGTTACATTAGGGACCTATGGAGGGTGGAGGCGTTACATTAGGGACCTATGGAGGGTGGAGGCGTTACATTAGGGACCTATGGAGGGTGGAGGCGTTACATTAGGGACCTATGGAGGGTGGAGGCGTTACATTAGGGACCTGTGGAGGGTGGAGGCGTTACATTAGGGACCTGTGGAGGGTGGAGGCGTTACATTAGGGGCCTATGGAGGGTGGAGGCGTTACATTAGGGACCTATGGAGGGTGAAGGCGTTACATTAGGGACCTGTGGAGGGTGGAGGTGTTACATTAGGGACCTGTGGAGGGTGGAGGCGTTACATTAGGGACCTATGGAGGGTGGAGGGAGGGTTAGGGTTAGACACAGAACAACAACCCAGAAACAGAACCGAACCGTCTCACCCTTAATATTGTCATGTTTAAAGGTTAAAGGTCATCTTCACTGATTGAAGCTGTTTCATTAACAAGAGAAGAAGAAAACGTTTTTCTGATGTTCTTTATTCAGCGGTCAGACCCACATTAACAAGATCAATCATCAATAATCACTTTGACTTCAATTAATCTGTTCAAGCATTTAATAGAACTGTGGACCAATGAGAGCCTGGCTGAGTGTTGCTAGGCAACAGGACATGAGTTAGGGGTGACGCCCAACAGGATGTGGGCGGCGCTAAAGTCCACAGTGATGCTCAGGTGAGACTTAACGAGCTTCAGGTTCCTCATACAGCCTCTGAAGGGCGAGGGGGGGGAGCTCAGGCAGTTCTGCTTCACACCAGCTGCAGAGAGATCAGTAATCAATAATCAGTCATCAGTAATCAATGATAAATTATCAATAATCAGGTTCATTGATCGGGGCTTACCTGGAAAGCCTCCCAGGTAAACGGGGTTGTTGGTCTCAGCAGAGGTGGATTGTGGGTAGGGGTTTTGGGCAGTGAAGCCGCGGCCGTCGACGGTCAAACTGAGGGCGACTTTACTCTTTCTGACCTGCAGGTGGTGCCAGCGGCCGTCACACAGCAGCCGGCCAATCGAACGCACCGACACACGGCCCGCCCCGTTATTCACATTAAACACCACCTGCACAGGAAGCAGGAAACAGGAAGTAAACAGGAAGTACACAGGTAACAGGAAACAGGAAGTACACAGGAAACAGGTAGTAAACGTAACAGGAAACAGGAAGTACACAGGTAAGCGTACCTGTCCGTTAATCAGCTCCAGTCCGATGGCGTCCACCTTCGCGCTGCTGACTCCCAGAAACACTCCGTCTGATTGGCTCGTACGAAACTCCAGAGACAACGAAACATCCGAGCCGACCTTAAATCCATCACGCACTGCACACACACACACACACACACACACACACACACACGCACACACACACACACACACACACACACACACACGCACGCACACACACACACACACACACACACACACACACACACGCACACACACACACACACACACACACAGGGTTAGGTCTAAACCTGAGTGCGCCATGGATCATAACAAACACCATGTTCCAGCATCAGGAGGAGAGGGGGGGAGGGGGGGAGGGGGGGGGGGGGGGTCACACTACCCAGCCTCCAGGAAAAGCTTATTATTTACATTAATTAGATTAATTAACATTCTTTGTGTGACTCACTGATTCCGGCGAATCCACTGCCATTAAAGTAACTTCCTGTCTGGTCCTTGATGAAACAGGAAGTGACATCATGCTGCGATGCTGGCTTGGACAGATCCAACATGGCGCCATTCAGACTGACAGACCGAAGACAACCTGAGAAACTGCTGCTGACCTGAGAGACAGACATATATCACAATATACGTTTTATTTTGGTAACTCAGATTTTGTCTTGTTTCAGATCCACTTCCTGTAAAGTTTCCCGCCCGAATGTGTCTCATTCTGATCTGTTGTTTACATCACGTGACCAAAGATGGAGATCAGCTGATTAGCTCAGTAGTTGCTGTTGTTGTGACACAGCTTCCTACTGGAGGTGTTACCATGGAGACGGTTAAATATAATACTCATCATATTTATTTCTTTGAGTTTGAATTAAAAACAAGCTCTCAGCCGTAACCCTAATAACCCCTGACCCTAATAACCCCTAATAACCCCTGACCCTAATAACCCCTAACCCTAATAACCCCTAATAACCCCTAACCCTAATAACCCCTAATAACCCCTAACCCTAATAACCCCTGACCCTAATAAACCCTAATAACCCCTGACCCTAATAACCCCTAACCCTAATAACCCCTAACCCTAATAACCCCTGACCCTAATAACCCCTAACCCTAATAACCCCTAACCCTAATAACCCCTAACCCTAATAACCCCTGACCCTAATAACCCCTAACCCTAATAACCCCTAACCCTAATAACCCCTGACCCTAATAACCCCTAACCCTAATAACCCCTAACCCTAATAATCCCTAATAACCCCTAATAACCCCTAACCCTAATAACCCCTAATAACCCCTAATAACCCCTGACCCTAATAACCCCTAACCCAAATAACCCCTAATAACCCCTAACCCTAATAACCCCTGACCCTAATAACCCCTAACCCTAATAACCCCTGACCCTAATAACCCCTAACCCAAATAACCCCTAATAACCCCTGACCCTAATGACCCCTAACCCTTATAACCCCTAACCCTAACCCCTAACCCAAATAACCCCTAATAACCCCTAATAACCCCTAACCCTAACCCTAATAACCCCTAACCCTAACCCTAATAACCCCTAACCCTAATAACCCCTGACCCTAATAACCCCTGACCCTAATAACCCCTAACCCTAATAACCCCTGACCCTAATAACCCCTAATAACCCCTAACCCTAATAACCCCTAACCCTAATAACCCCTAACCCTAATAACCCCTGACCCTAATAACCCCTAACCCTAACAACCCCTGACCCTAATAACCCCTAACCCTAACAACCCCTGACCCTAATAACCCCTAACCCTAATGACCCCTAACCCTAATAACCCCTGACCCTAATAACCCCTAACCCTAATAACCCCTGACCCTAATAACCCCTAATAACCCCTAACCCTAATAAGCCCTGACCCTAATAAACCCTAATAACCCCTAATAACCCCTAACCCTAACAACCCCTGACCCTAATAACCCCTGACCCTAATAACCCCTAACCCTAATAACCCCTGACCCTAATAACCCCTAACCCTAATAACCCCTAATGACCCCTGACCCTAATGACCCCTGACCCTAATAACTCCTAACCCTAATAACCCCTGACCCTAATAACCCCTGACCCTAACCCTAATAACCCCTGACCCTAATAACCCCTAACCCTAATGACCCCTAATGACCCCTGACCCTAATGACCCCTGACCTTAACCCTCTCTGTTTATTTACATTCAGTCAATATTAAGCTCCATGTAAACCTGACTAGTGTTTGATCAACTGAATCAGCCTCTGAACTCCTTCAACCGTTATAGTGTGTGTGTGTGTGTGTGTGTGTGTGTGTGTGTGTGTGTGTGTGTGTGTGTGTGTGTGTGTGTGTGTGTGTGTGTGTGTGTGTATCTTACATTGATCCTCTTGGTACTAAGTGTGTGTGGACTTCCTCCCAGGTAAACAGTGTTCTGGACATCGAGCTGGTTTCCTTTCACTGAGACAGTTTCTGGTTTCGACCCGTCGACAGCGAGCGACACCGAGCGCCGGCTCACCTCCGCGCTCACCTGAGAGACACACAGGAAGTCAGTTACACACAGGAAGTGATGTCACAGAGTGCCAGCTTACCTCCGCGCTCACCAAAGACACACACAGGAAGTGATGTCAGACTCACCGTGTGCCACTCTCCGTCGTTAACGGCGACCGCAGAGGTGACGGAGGCGGAGCCTCTCCCCAGGTCAGCTGACATCAGCAGGCGCCCCCCCGCCAGCCGCAGCACGGCGTGATCGTTCAGCCGGCCGTCCGAAACCAGGAAGATCAGCCCGTCCTGAGCCCGGGTCCGCACCCCCACTCTGAGGGACACACTGACCCCCCCCCATCATCAGAAACACACACTGACCCCCCCCCCCATCATCACAAACACACACTGACCCCCCCCCCCATCATCACAAACACACACTGACCCCCCCCATCATCACAAACACACACTGACCCCCCCCATCATCACAAACACACACTGACCCCCCATCATCACAAACACACACTGACCCCCCCCATCATCACAAACACACACTGACCCCCCCATCATCACAAACACACACTGACCCCCCCCATCATCACAAACACACACTGACCCCCCATCATCAGAAACACACACTGACCCCCCCCATCATCACAAACACACACTGACCCCCCCCCCCCCCCATCATCACAAACACACACTGACCCCCCCCCCCCCCCCCCCCCCCCCATTGTCATGGATACTTACCTCTTACGGACGGAGGCGGGGCTTATGATGAAGGTCATGTGACTGTGTCTGGACGAACCAAACTGAACTGCTGATCGGAGGAAGCTCGGCTCCGCCTCCGAGGCACACTGCACAGATCAATAATCAATAATGATCAATTAGTCACATTATCAATAGGGTTACATATATTATATATAATATATTATATATTATATAATATATGTACCACAGTCGTTTAAGGTAGCTGTAATTGAACCACTTCTTAAGAAGCCTCCTCTATAACCTCTACCAGCTCATAGAACCTCATGAACCTACTAGAACACTGCGCTACCAGCTCATAGAACCTTATGAACCTAGAACACTGCGCTCCCAGCTCATAGAACCTTATGAACCTAGAACACTGCGCTCCCAGCTCATAGAACCTTATGAACCTACTAGAACACTGCGCTCCCAGCTCATAGAACCTTATGAACCTAGAACACTGCGCTCCCAGCTCATAGAACCTCATGAACCTACTAGAACACTGCACTCCCAGCTCATAGAACCTTATGAACCTACTAGAACACTGCACTCCCAGCTCATAGAACCTTATGAACCTAGAACACTGCGCTCCCAGCTCATAGAACCTTATGAACCTACTAGAACACTGCGCTCCCAGCTCATAGAACCTTATGAACCTACTAGAACACTGCGCTCCCAGCTCATAGAACCTTATGAACCTACTAGAACACTGTGCTACCAGCTCATAGAACCTTATGAACCTAGAACACTGTGCTCCCAGCTCATAGAACCTTATGAACCTACTAGAACACTGTGCTCCCAGCTCATAGAACCTTATGAACCTACTAGAACGCTGCGCTCCCAGCTCATAGAACCTTATGAACCTACTAGAACACTGGGCTCCCAGCTCATAGAACCTCATGAACCTACTAGAACACTGTGCTCCCAGCTCATAGAACCTCATGAACCTACTAGAACACTGCGCTCCCAGCTCATAGAACCTTATGAACCTAGAACACTGTGCTCCCAGCTCATAGAACCTTATGAACCTACTAGAACACTGCGCTCCCAGCTCATAGAACCTTATGAACCTACTAGAACACTGCGCTCCCAGCTCATAGAACCTTATGAACCTAGAACACTGTGCTCCCAGCTCATAGAACCTTATGAACCTACTAGAACACTGCGCTCCCAGCTCATAGAACCTCATGAACCTACTAGAACACTGTGCTCCCAGCTCATAGAACCTTATGAACCTACTAGAACGCTGCGCTCCCAGCTCATAGAACCTCATGAACCTACTAGAACACTGCGCTCCCAGCTCATAGAACCTTATGAACCTAGAACACTGCGCTCCCAGCTCATAGAACCTCATGAACCTACTAGAACACTGCACTCCCAGCTCATAGAACCTTATGAACCTACTAGAACACTGCGCTCCCAGCTCATAGAACCTTATGAACCTACTAGAACACTGCGCTCCCAGCTAATAGAACCTTATGAACCTACTAGAACACTGCGCTCCCAGCTCATAGAACCTTATGAACCTACTAGAACACTACGCTCCCAGCTCATAGAACCTCATGAACCTACTAGAACACTGTGCTCCCAGCTCATAGAACCTCATGAACCTACTAGAACACTGCACTCCCAGCTCATAGAACCTTATGAACCTACTAGAACACTGCGCTCCCAGCTCATAGAACCTTATGAACCTACTAGAACACTGCGCTCCCAGCTAATAGAACCTTATGAACCTACTAGAACACTGCGCTCCCAGCTCATAGAACCTTATGAACCTACTAGAACACTACGCTCCCAGCTCATAGAACCTCATGAACCTACTAGAACACTGTGCTCCCAGCTCATAGAACCTCATGAACCTACTAGAACACTGCGCTCCCAGCTCATAGAACCTTATGAACCTACTAGAACACTGTGCTCCCAGCTCATAGAACCTTATGAACCTACTAGAACACTGCGCTCCCAGCTCATAGAACCTTATGAACCTACTAGAACACTGCGCTCCCAGCTAATAGAACCTTATGAACCTACTAGAACACTGCGCTCCCAGCTCATAGAACCTTATGAACCTACTAGAACACTGCGCTCCCAGCTCATAGAACCTTATGAACCTACTAGAACACTGCGCTCCCAGCTAATAGAACCTTATGAACCTACTAGAACACTGCGCTCCCAGCTCATAGAACCTTATGAACCTACTAGAACACTGCGCTCCCAGCTCATAGAACCTTATGAACCTACTAGAACACTGCGCTCCCAGCTCATAGAACCTTATGAACCTACTAGAACACTGTGCTACCAGCTCATAGAACCTTATGAACCTAGAACACTGTGCTCCCAGCTCATAGAACCTTATGAACCTACTAGAACACTGTGCTCCCAGCTCATAGAACCTTATGAACCTACTAGAACGCTGCGCTCCCAGCTCATAGAACCTTATGAACCTACTAGAACACTGGGCTCCCAGCTCATAGAACCTCATGAACCTACTAGAACACTGTGCTCCCAGCTCATAGAACCTCATGAACCTACTAGAACACTGCGCTCCCAGCTCATAGAACCTTATGAACCTAGAACACTGTGCTCCCAGCTCATAGAACCTTATGAACCTACTAGAACACTGCGCTCCCAGCTCATAGAACCTTATGAACCTACTAGAACACTGCGCTCCCAGCTCATAGAACCTTATGAACCTAGAACACTGTGCTCCCAGCTCATAGAACCTTATGAACCTACTAGAACACTGCGCTCCCAGCTCATAGAACCTCATGAACCTACTAGAACACTGTGCTCCCAGCTCATAGAACCTTATGAACCTACTAGAACGCTGCGCTCCCAGCTCATAGAACCTCATGAACCTACTAGAACACTGCGCTCCCAGCTCATAGAACCTTATGAACCTAGAACACTGCGCTCCCAGCTCATAGAACCTTATGAACCTAGAACACTGCGCTCCCAGCTCATAGAACCTCATGAACCTACTAGAACACTGTGCTCCCAGCTCATAGAACCTTATGAACCTAGAACACTGCGCTCCCAGCTCATAGAACCTTATGAACCTACTAGAACACTGCGCTCCCAGCTCATAGAACCTTATGAACCTACTAGAACACTGTGCTCCCAGCTCATAGAACCTTATGAACCTACTAGAACACTGAGCTCCCAGCTCATAGAACCTCATGAACCTACTAGAACACTGTGCTACCAGCTCATAGAACCTTATGAACCTACTAGAACACTGTGCTCCCAGCTCATAGAACCTCATGAACCTACTAGAACACTGAGCTCCCAGCTCATAGAACCTCATGAACCTACTAGAACACTGCGCTCCCAGCTCATAGAACCTCATGAACCTACTAGAACACTGCGCTCCCAGCTAATAGAACCTTATGAACCTACTAGAACACTGCGCTCCCAGCTCATAGAACCTTATGAACCTACTAGAACACTGCGCTCCCAGCTCATAGAACCTTATGAACCTACTAGAACACTGCGCTCCCAGCTCATAGAACCTTATGAACCTACTAGAACACTGCGCTCCCAGCTCATAGAACCTTATGAACCTACTAGAACACTGCGCTCCCAGCTCATAGAACCTTATGAACCTACTAGAACACTGCGCTCCCAGCTAATAGAACCTTATGAACCTACTAGAACACTGCGCTCCCAGCTCATAGAACCTTATGAACCTACTAGAACACTGCGCTCCCAGCTCATAGAACCTTATGAACCTACTAGAACACTGCGCTCCCAGCTAATAGAACCTTATGAACCTACTAGAACACTGCGCTCCCAGCTCATAGAACCTTATGAACCTACTAGAACACTGCGCTCCCAGCTCATAGAACCTTATGAACCTACTAGAACACTGCGCTCCCAGCTCATAGAACCTTATGAACCTACTAGAACACTGTGCTACCAGCTCATAGAACCTTATGAACCTAGAACACTGTGCTCCCAGCTCATAGAACCTTATGAACCTAGAACACTGCGCTCCCAGCTCATAGAACCTTATGAACCTAGAACACTGCGCTCCCAGCTCATAGAACCTCATGAACCTACTAGAACACTGTGCTCCCAGCTCATAGAACCTTATGAACCTAGAACACTGCGCTCCCAGCTCATAGAACCTTATGAACCTACTAGAACACTGCGCTCCCAGCTCATAGAACCTTATGAACCTACTAGAACACTGTGCTCCCAGCTCATAGAACCTTATGAACCTACTAGAACACTGAGCTCCCAGCTCATAGAACCTCATGAACCTACTAGAACACTGTGCTACCAGCTCATAGAACCTTATGAACCTACTAGAACACTGTGCTCCCAGCTCATAGAACCTCATGAACCTACTAGAACACTGAGCTCCCAGCTCATAGAACCTCATGAACCTACTAGAACACTGCGCTCCCAGCTCATAGAACCTCATGAACCTACTAGAACACTGCGCTCCCAGCTCATAGAACCTCATGAACCTACTAGAACACTGCGCTCCCAGCTCATAGAACCTTATGAACCTACTAGAACACTGCGCTCCCAGCTCATAGAACCTTATGAACCTAGAACACTGCGCTCCCAGCTCATAGAACCTTATGAACCTACTAGAACACTGTGCTCCCAGCTCATAGAACCTTATGAACCTAGAACACTGCGCTCCCAGCTCATAGAACCTCATGAACCTACTAGAACACTGCGCTCGCAGCTCATAGAACCTTATGAAGTGCTGCTCATGTTGGGTCTCTTTAAATTAGAACCTGCTCTATGTGTAAAGAGCCTTGAGATTTGGCGCTTTATAAATAAAGATTCATTGACTGATTATTCATCAATAACGGATCAATTAGTTACATTAATAATCAAACACCAATAAACAATCGATAACCGATCAATAAACGTATTGATTACCGTCAGCACTCCAGGTGTCAGGGCACTCAGCTGGGTGGGCGGGGCTACAGGTAGGTGGGCGGGATCAGGTGTGGGCTCTACTTCCTGGTCATCAGGTAGCACCGCCCCCCCCCCTCGCTCCCCCAACAGGCAGCTGTCAAGCTCCGCCCCCTCATACCTCACAGCTCCTGATAGGTCGATGAGCCTGCAGGGAGCCGCCAATCAAACCATGAACAAATCGGAGAGGCAGAAACAACGTGTGTGTGTGTGTGTGTGAGTGTGAGTGTGAGTGTGAGTGTGAGTGTGAGTGTGAGTGTGTGAGCGTGAGTGTGTGTGTGTGTGTGTGAGACTTACGCCCCCCCCACCACCAGGTGCTGCATACAGCCTGTGAACCACCTGGACACATTCTGCAATCTGATTGGCAGACGAGACTCCTCCCCTGGGGGCAGCCCACCAATAAAAAAGGAGGCTGGAGAGAGGCGGGAAAGTCCGCCCGGCAACAGAGAGACGGATTTCAGGTGTTCCTCGTCCACCTGGACAGACAGAGACCTGAGAGGAAGAACATCAATCAATCAATCAATATTTATCAGCCTGGTGACACACATGCAGGTGAGACAGGTCTCTGTTTCCATGGGAACACCTACTTCCTGTTGATGGTGATGATCACCGAGTGTTTCAATCCGTCAGCAAAGGACCCGCCTCCAGGTGTCACCTGCACCCGTCGAGAGGCCCCGCCCACCTCTCCAAGCTCCGCCTCCAACACACCTGAGACCAGGTGCACAGACAGGAAGTGCTGCAAAGACACCATTGTGGTTACTTGTGTTCGTAGGCTGAACACCTGGTCAACATGTGGATCACATGACTCTGTTCTTGTCTCACCTGTCGCTGTATGAGGTCATCACTGAAGGCAGCCAGTAGGCCTCCTGATTGGTTTTTGGAGGAGAAAGAGAACAGAAGCTCCGCCTCCTGGCCAAGAGAGCGAGGAGCGATCTGGACGAAGCCGCCAGCGAGCAGGGAGACGCTCCGCACCGCCTGATCACAGATCAATACACGTTATTGATCACTGAACTGTTTCTGTGTGTTATATTACATGCAGCGTACTGTGTATACTGTATGTGGGAATGTTGGGTCTCTTTAAATGAAACCTGCTCTATGTGGAAAGAGCCTTGAGATGACTTTGTTGTGATTTGGCGCTTTATAAATAAAGATTGATTGATTGATTGATTGATTGATCGTTGTTACATCAGTAAAGATTTAACACTTCAATCATTCATCTACATCTGATGTGAGGTTTAAATGTGGGTTAGGTATCATGTATTAATATGTATAAATATATATATTTATGTACCTTGAGGACGCAGCCCTTCCTGACTCCGTACGCATCTCTCAGCAGGTCAAAATTTGACCGAGCGATCTCGACGTTCTTTATGCAGCCGACGTATGACCTGCTGATGACTTGTCGCCTAGCAACCAGACAGACAGGGAGGACCAAAGAGCGTTAACATGGAGCCCACATGTGACATCTTCACCTGGTGACATCAACAGACTCACCTGATTGGTCTGGAGGCAGGAAGTCCACCGATGTAGATGGGGTCGAGGTCGGAGCGGTTGAGGTCCGAGGCTGTTCCTGGTGACTCCGCCTCCAACACCTCCTTGTCGGATGATTGGTCGGCTGCCATGACAGACAGGTAACCTGGACGCACCCATCAGCAGCATCAGTAAGACCAGGTGTGAGAGAGGAAACAGTGGTTAGTTAAAACAGAGGCTTCAGTTACAGGTGAGACCTGCACCAGAAACAACTGTTAACCCTAATCCTTTTATTTAATCTATAGTCTATCAGCCCATAGCCCCTCCCTCACTGTGCAGAGTGTCTATCAGCCCGTAGCCCCTCCCTCACTGTGCAGAGTGTCTATCAGCCCGTAGCCCCTCCCTCACTGTGCAGAGTGTCTATCAGCCCATAGCCCCTCCCTCACTGTGCAGTGTCTATCAGCCCGTAGCCCCTCCCTCACTGTGCAGAGTGTCTATCAGCCCGTAGCCCCTCCCTCACTGTGCAGTGTCTATCAGCCCGTAGCCCCTCCCTCACTGTGCAGAGTGTCTATCAGCCCGTAGCCCCTCCCTCACTGTGCAGTGTCTATCAGCCCGTAGCCCCTCCCTCACTGTGCAGAGTGTCTATCAGCCCGTAGCCCCTCCCTCAGTGTGCAGAGTGTCTATCAGCCCGTAGCCCCTCCCTCACTGTGCAGTGTCTATCAGCCCGTAGCCCCTCCCTCACTGTGCAGTGTCTATCAGCCCACAGCCCCTCCCTCACTGTGCAGTGTGTTAACTTGAGAAAATGAACTAAGTGGATTTCATACTTAGGTCTGAAACCCTTAATTTGGAGGAGAAGAAGGATTTAAAGAGTCTTGGTGCCGACTGGAGGATATTTATAACCATCACAACTAAATGCCTCACCTCGCCTCGCCTCGCCTCGCCTCGCCTCGCCTCGCCTCGCCTCGCCTCAACACAAACCTTAAACTCAATCTAAACCCAATTCTTACCTTTACCCTAAAATTAAGTCTGAACCCTTAAACAGCCTTTGATGACAAAATGTCCCAGTTCTAAGAGTCCAATCAGTTCTACAGTGAACCTGAACCAACCCTCTGTCTGTCTTCTTTCTGTAATTAAGTGTATGTTCTGGAGCTATCCATGGACCCTTGACATGTTAAAATCAGTAACAAGGCAGAGTACGTAGTACAGTATCCGCTGGAGTGGTTGGTAGTCCATCAGTTTCTTACATATAAAAACGCCACTGCACGTGAAGAACATTACAACCACTGACAGGTGAAGGGAATTACACTGATGATCCTGTTAAAATGGGCTCTGGGAAGAGTTGGCTATATCAGGCAGCAAGTGAACAGTGGAGTTGATGTGTTTGAAGCAGGAAAAATGGTCAAGTGTAAGAATCTGAATGAGTTTGATAAGAACCAGATTGTCATGGCTAGATGACTCTGAATGTCCAGAACGTCAGGTCTTGTGGGTCTTAGAGGGGCTTCTTAGTATGCAGTGGTCAGTACCGACCTAAAGTGGTCCAAGGACGGACAACCGATGAACCTGCGACAGGATCAACCGAGGCTCATTGATGCGTGTGGGGAGCAGGGCTACCAACGATCCAATACATTAAAGATCCATAAGCAGCAACTACCGATGTGATACGATTCATCCAATCACGATGCAGAGCGATTTAACACGATTTGATCCAACACAATGCGATTCGATGTGATATGACGATGCAAAGGAATGATGCTATGCAATTCAATGAGTTTGATTAATATTAATCAAAAGATAAAACATGATTTCTTGTTTCTAAGACCTGTACAAGTGTTCTCTGTCTTTTTCAAACTGACAGTAAAGTACACTTATATTATTATAACACCTGCCTCACAGTTAAGGTCAAGATGAACAACAATGAGGTATAGTGCAATATGAAAAACTACTGCCAGGCAGCAGATGTGCTCTTTCAGCAGCTATACTATATCTATATACTCTCTATAACCTACATACCTATACCTATACTATATAAGCAGTAGTACAGTACTTGGACAGTAGTAGTACTTCAGTAGTAGTACTATGAAGCAGTAGTATAGTACTTGGACAGTAGTAGTACTTCAGTAGTAGTACTATGAAGCAGTAGTATAGTACTTGGACAGTAGTAGTACTTCAGTAGTAGTACTATGAAGCAGTAGTACAGTACTTGGACAGTAGTAGTACTTCAGTAGTAGTACTATGAAGCAGTAGTACCTTTGCGCTTGTTCCTCTGCAGGGTGATCTTGTACCACACTCCTGTGTTGTACTTTCGGTTGGAGGTCAGGATCAGGGGACCTGAGCCGAGGTCAAAGGTCAGACGGACTCGACCCCCCACCAGCTCTATAGACAGGAAGTCTCTCTGCAGGAGACAGAAAAAGATCCAACATCTGAGTCGCCTTAACAAAAAGAGTTAAAACAACAACAGGAAGAGAATCCTGAGTCTCGGGACTAAGAGCGGTACCGTGTTGTTGGAGGCCAGATAGAGCAGCAACCCGCCCGGAGACAGAGTCTTAAACAGCAGAACCACCGACGTAGATGTCGCCCGCAGAGACTTCTGGACCAATGAGAAGCCAGAACCATCAAAGTGGAAGGAGGTCTCCTCTGCCTGGGGACTGACAGACAAACAGGTAGAGACAGACAGGTCAGAGACAGACAGGTCAGAGACAGACAGGTCAGAGACAGACAGGTCAGAGACAGACAGGTAGAGACAGACAGGTCAGAGACAGACAGGTAGAGACAGACAGGTCAGAGACAGACAGGTCAGAGACAGACAAGTCAGAGACAGACAGGTAGAGACAGACAGGTCAGAGACAGACAGGTCAGAGACCGACAAGTCAGAGACAGACAGGTAGAGACAGACAGGTAGAGACCGACAGGTAGAGACAGACAGGTCAGAGACAGACATGTCAGAGACAGACAGGTCAGAGACAGACAGGTAGAGACCGACAGGTCAGAGACAGACAGGTCAGAGACAGACAGGTCAGAGACCGACAAGTCAGAGACAGACAGGTAGAGACCGACAGGTAGAGACAGACAGGTCAAAGACAGACAGGTCAGAGACAGACAGGTCAGAGACAGACAGGTAGAGACCGACAGGTCAGAGACAGACAGGTCAGAGACAGACAGGTCAGAGACCGACAAGTCAGAGACAGACAGGTAGAGACCGACAGGTAGAGACAGACAGGTAGAGACAGATAGGTCAGAGACAGACAGGTCAGAGACAGACAGGTCAGAGACAGACAGGTAGAGACCGACAGGTAGAGACAGATAGGTCAGAGACAGACAGGTCAGAGACAGACAGGTCAGAGACCGACAAGTCAGAGACAGACAGGTAGAGACCGACAGGTAGAGACAGACAGGTAGAGACAGATAGGTCAGAGACAGACAGGTCAGAGACAGACAGGTCAGAGACAGACAGGTAGAGACCGACAGGTAGAGACAGATAGGTCAGAGACAGACAGGTCAGAGACAGACAGGTCAGAGACCGACAAGTCAGAGACAGACAGGTAGAGACCGACAGGTAGAGACAGACAGGTCAGAGACAGATAGGTCAGAGACAGACAGGTCAGAGACAGACAGGTCAGAGACCGACAAGTCAGAGACAGACAGGTCAGAGACCGACAAGTCAGAGACAGACAGGTAGAGACAGACAGGTCAGAGACAGACAGGTCAGAGACAGATAGGTAGAGACAGATAGGTCAGAGACAGACAGGTAGAGACAGACAGGTAGAGACCGACAGGTAGAGACCGACAGGTAGAGACAGATAGGTCAGAGACAGACAGGTCAGAGACAGATAGGTCAGAGACAGACAGGTCAGAGACAGACAGGTCAGAGACCGACAGGTAGAGACAGATAGGTCAGAGACAGACAGGTCAGAGACAGACAGGTCAGAGACAGACAGGTGCGTACCTGCTGAAGCATCCTCCACACTCTCCCTCTCTGCTGTTGTAGTTCCACAGTCCGATGTTTCTCTCATTGAGCGACGCTTCGCCCAAACAGCCCTGGAAGGTGGAGGAGCGCAGCACTGCGGGGCTCTGACATCACACACAAACACACAGTTATCACCTGTTCACCAGTTCACCTGTTCACCAGTTCACCAGTTCACCAGTTCACCTGGTGTGTTGTTACCTGAGTGTGGGCTCCCAGTCCTCCGATGTGGATCACTGTGCTGTTGTCGATGTCTAGAACCCGGGCGGGTCCAGGTGATGTTGCCGTTACGTCAGGTGACGGAGGCGACTCCAGCTGATGGACTGACAGAGAGGCACGGGCTCCGAACCTGCAACATCATGACATCATCAAATGACATCATATGAAATGACATCACATCACATTTGTTTAGAAGCAAGAGCATGATGTCATGTTTTAATTTAGTTAGTTGGTGGTGATGTGTTGGTGGTCAGGTGATGTGTTGGTGGTCAGGTGATGTGTTGGGGGTCAGGTGATGTGTTGGTGGTCAGGTGATGTGTTGGTGGTCA
>NW_026910215.1:77500-107500 GCF_963691925.1 Scomber scombrus
CACAGTAATACACACACACAGTAATACACACACACCTGTGCACAGAGTGGGCGTGGCTCTGCAGGAAGTGGGCGTGGCTCTCAGCCAGGTAAACCTTCTCCAGAGCGTCGGTGGTCTTCAGACCAACAACCAGACCGTCCACCTGCTTCCTCAGCAGGGGGCGCCACTGGTCCAGCTCGCCCCCCAGAACCTCCACCTGCTGCACACACACAGTCCCATCATCAATATCAATAATATCTATAATAATTGATAATGTTGACAATGATCAGCTGATCTTACTGAGGAGCTGTTGATGATGTCATCTCTCAGACTGAAGCCGTCCTCCAGCAGCAGCTGACTGTCCTCCATCGCTGCGTCCAGCGTCTCCGTCAGACCCGACACGTCCCGACGTCCAGACTGAGACACATCTTCAATTACTACTTACAAAAGCTTCATATTTATATTTATATATATGTATATGTATTTATATGTATTTATATATATGTATATATATTTATATATGTATATGTATGTATATGTATATGTGTGTGTGTTTATACTCTGTGTGTGTGTGTGTGTTTATACTCTGTGTGTGCGTGTGTGTGTGTGTTTATACTCTGTGTGTGTGTGTGTGTTTATACTCTGTGTGTGTGTGTGTGTTTGTGTGTGTGTGTTTATACTCTGTGTGTGTGTTTATACTCTGTGTGTGTGTGTGTGTGTGTGTGTGTTTATACTCTGTGTGTGCGTGTGTTTGTGTGTGTGTTTATACTCTGTGTGTGTGTGTTTATACTCTGTGTGTGTGTGTGTGTGTGTGTGTGTGTGTTTATACTCTGTGTGTGCGTGTGTGTGTGTGTGTGTGTTTATACTCTGTGTGTGTGTGTGTGTTTGTGTGTGTGTGTTTATACTCTGTGTGTGCGTGTGTGTGTGTGTGTGTTTATACTCTGTGTGTGTGTTTATACTCTGTGTGTGTGTGTGTGTGTGTGTGTGTTTATACTCTGTGTGTGTGTGTTTATACTCTGTGTGTGTGTGTGTGTGTGTGTGTGTGTTTATACTCTGTGTGTGCGTGTGTGTGTGTGTGTGTGTTTATACTCTGTGTGTGTGTGTGTGTTTGTGTGTGTGTGTTTATACTCTGTGTGTGCGTGTGTGTGTGTGTGTGTTTATACTCTGTGTGTGTGTGTTTGTGTGTGTGTGTGTGTGTGTTTATACTCTGTGTGTGTGTGTTTGTGTGTGTGTGTGTGTGTTTATACTCTGTGTGTGTGTGTGTGTTTATACTCTGTGTGTGTGTGTTTATACTCTGTGTGTGCGTGTGTGTGTGTGTGTGTTTATACTCTGTGTGTGTGTGTGTTTGTGTGTGTGTGTGTATTTACCTGGCAGCGTTGCAGCAGAGTGTGTGTGGTGTCCAGCAGTGTGTGTGTTTGTGTGTTTCGTTGTTCAGCAGTGTGTATGTGTGTGTGTGCGTGTTGCAGCGTTTCCGTGTGAACGGTGAGCAAGGCGTCGAGCTGGCGGAGCTGCTTGTTAAGCCCCGCCCCCCTGGACAGGAAGTCCATCTGCAGCGAGCTGGTGAGCGTCTCTGATTGGCTGCAGAGAGACGGAGTATTAACACACACATTATACACACACATTATACACACACACATTATACACACACACACATTATACACACCTGAGCTCCTGATTGGCTGCAACGTTGGCGGCCGTTTGATTGACAGCTCTGATGGTTTCCAACATGGCCGCCACCTTGTCCAGCAAACGCGTCTGATTGGCTGCATTTAGCTCTGCCTCTGTGGTCCGGTTCAGATGTCCCGCCTCCCGCTGCAGCTCTGTCAGTGATTATTGATTATTGATTAGTTTCTAATTGATCACTGTGTGTGGATTCATTGATAAGCTGGTGATGATGTCACTATGATGTCATCATGTTACCCTGAATGTCGTCCTGAAGGCGGCTGATGCTCTCCAGCAGCAATGCACCCTGGGATACGCTGCTGTTGGTGGACAAACCCACTTCCTGTAGCTCGTTAGAGAGACGAATCACCTGACCAATCAGAGGGCAGGAAACATATTTAATATGTTATCAGCTGTTTACAGGTGTGTGTGTGTGTGTGTGTGTGTGTTAGTTATCAGCTGTTTACAGGTGTGTGTGTGTGTGTGTGTGTTAGTTTACAGGTATGTGTGTGTGTGTGTGTGTGTGTGTGTGTTAGTTATCAGCTGTTTACAGGTGTGTGTGTGTGTGTGTTAGTTATCAGCTGTTTACAGGTGAGCTCTGAACATGGATGACTCATGCTTACCTGCTGCAGCAGAGCGCTGAGGTCAGAGGTCAGGTGACTTAAGTCCTCCTCCACTCTGGACAGGTGAGCCGACGTGTTTCCTGAAAACAACACCTGAACACACAGCAGGTAAGTCATCACCTGATCAGCTGACAGTAATATGATGTCATAGCCTCTGAATCATCTGTTTACCTGGACTTCTCTGGTCTGGTTCTGCAGCGCCACCAGCTGGCTGTACGGCGCCATGGCAACGCCGCTCGTGTTCACTGACAGGAAGTGATCGTGCAGCTCGTCCAAATCATCAAAAAGCACCACGAGGCATTCATCGTTACACGCTGGAGAGAAGAAGAGAGGTGAGGGGGGGGGGTCTGTGTGTGTGTGTGTGTGTGTGTGTGTGTGTGTGTGTGTGTGTGTGTGTGTGTGTGTGTGTGTGTGTGTGTGTGTGTGTGTGTGTGTGTGTGTGTGTGTGTGTGTGTGTGTGTGTGTGTGTGGTGTATATCAGCAGCACTCACACACACACTCTCCTCCCTGCAGGAAGTGTCTGTCTTCACACTGCTCACAGAGGTGACCTTTGACCCCGGCCTTGCAGTCACACTGTCCGGTCAGCTGATCGCAGAGCGGCTGCATCGAGCCCCAGCCGCTGCAGCTGCAGCGTGAGCACCTCCCGCCCGGTAGCGAGGGGTTACCATAGTAACCAGCAGAGCACCTGCAGTGATGTCACAGTAAAATCTCAGTTTGAGGTTTAAACTGCTCGTTACAGATCGGCCAATCACACGAGCGACAGTCAGGTGACAGCAGTGATGTCATGGCGCTTACCTCTCACAGTATCGCCCCTCGTACCCCGTCTGACACGCGTTGCAGCGGAAGTCTCCGAACAGCCCCTCTGACACACACGTGGGGCTGAAACTACACACACACACACAGTGAAGGTTACACCAGGCGGGGAGTTCCGGTCCTCTGAAATGAGGCCAACCAGGAAGTAACTTAAAGCTGCATTCTATCAAAAGGCCACCAGGGGGCGACCGTTTTGGTGTCAAAAGGACTTCCGTCTCTATACAAGTCAATGGAGAATTCACCAACTTCTCACTTGATTTCTAACCTCAGTAAACGTTTTCAAAATGTGTTTATGGTCTCAATCGCTAGTTTAAAGCCTTCTTCAATGCAGTATGATGTTCATTTGGGACATTTTGGCCTCCCTGATTTTATATGTGACGATAAAGCAGGGTATGCATTAGGGCGTGGCTACGTGGTGATTGACAGGTTGATTGGTTCACAGGTTCAGGAGGGCGCCTCATGCTCCTCCTGATGCCCATATAAGTAGAACAGTAGACAGTAGAAACAGTAGAAACAGTAGAGAACAGTAGAGAACAGTAGAGAACAGTAGAAACAGTAGAAACGGTAAAGGACAGTAGAAACAGTAGAAACAGTAGAGAACAGTAGAGAACAGTAGAAACAGTAGAAACAGTAGAAACAGTAAAGGACAGTAGAACAGTAGAGAACAGTAGAAACAGTAGAAACAGTAGAGGACAGTAGAAACAGTAGAAACAGTAGAGGACAGTAGAAACAGTAGAGGACAGTAGAAACGGTAGAGGACAGTAGAAACAGTAGAGAACAGTAGAAACAGTAGAAACAGTAGAAACAGTAGAGAACAGTAGAGAACAGTAGAAACAGTAGAAGACAGTAGAAACAGTAGAAACAGTAGAAACAGTAGAAACGGTAGAGGACAGTAGAAACAGTAGAGGACAGTAGAGGACAGTAGAAACATTAGAAACAGTAGAGGACAGTAGAGGACAGTAGAAACATTAGAAACAGTAGAGGACAGTAGAAACAGTAGAAACAGTAGAAACAGTAGAAACAGTAGAGGACAGTAGAGGACAGTAGAGGACAGTAGAAACAGTAGAGGACAGTAGAGGACAGTAGAAACATTAGAAACAGTAGAGGACAGTAGAGGACAGTAGAAACAGTAGAAACATTAGAAACAGTAGAAACAGTAGAGGACAGTAGAGGACAGTAGAAACATTAGAAACAGTAGAGGACAGTAGAAACAGTAGAAACAGTAGAAACAGTAGAGGACAGTAGAGGACAGTAGAAACAGTAGAAACGGTAGAAACGGTAGAGGACAGTAGAAACAGTAGAGGACAGTAGAGGACAGTAGAAACATTAGAAACAGTAGAGGACAGTAGAGGACAGTAGAAACAGTAGAAACATTTGAAACAGTAGAAACAGTAGAGGACAGTAGAAACAGTAGAGGACAGTAGAGGACAGTAGAGGACAGTAGAGGACAGTAGAAACAGTAGAGGACAGTAGAGGACAGTAGAAACATTAGAAACAGTAGAGGACAGTAGAGGACAGTAGAAACACTAGAGGACAGTAGAAACAGTAGAGGACAGTAGAAACACTAGAGGACAGTAGAAACAGTAGAGGACAGTAGAAACAGTAGAGGACAGTAGAAACACTAGAGGACAGTAGAAACAGTAGAGGACAGTAGAAACAGTAGAAACAGTAGAGGACAGTAGAGGACAGTAGAAACAGTAGAGGACAGTAGAAACAGTAGAAACAGTAGAAACAGTAGAGGACAGTAGAAACACTAGAGGACAGTAGAAACAGTAGAGGACAGTAGAAACACTAGAGGACAGTAGAAACAGTAGAAACAGTAGAGGACAGTAGAAACAGCAGAAACAGTAGAGGACAGTAGAAACAGTAGAAACAGTAGAGGACAGTAGAAACAGTAGAGGACAGTAGAAACAGTAGAAACAGTAGAGGACAGTAGAAACAGTAGAGGACAGTAGAGGACAGCAGGAGACAGTAGAAACAGTAGAGGACAGTAGAAACAGTAGAAACAGTAGAGTCTCACCTGTTCTCTCGTAGCGGGCACGAGCACAGCGAGCAGTCACTGATGGAGCCGGTTACGTTCCCATAATGCCCGGCGGCACAAAGCTCGCAGCTCCGCCCGGCGGTGTGATCCCGGCAGTCCTGAAATAATGACATCATCATCCTCTACTGTTTCTACTGTCCTCTACTGTTTCTACTGTCCTCTACTGTTTCTACTGTCCTCTACTGTCCTCTACTGTTTCTACTGTCCTCTACTGTCCTCTACTGTTTCTACTGTCCTCTACTGTTTCTATTGTTTCTAATGTTTCTATTGTTTCTAATGTTTCTAATGTTTCTACTGTCCTCTACTGTTTCTACTGTCCTCTATTTTTTTTACTGTCCACTACTGTCCTCTACTGTTTCTACTGTCCTCTACTGTCCTCTACTGTTTCTATTGTTTCTACTGTCCTCTACTGTTTCTACTGTCCACTACTGTCCTCTACTGTTTCTACTGTCCTCTACTGTCTTCTACTGTTTCTACTGTCCTCTACTGTCCTCTACTGTTTCTATTGTTTCTACTGTTTCTACTGTTTCTACTGTCCTCTGCTGTCTTCTACTGTTTCTACTGTTTCTACTGTTTCTACTGTCCTCTACTGTTTCTATTGTTTCTACTGTTTCTACTGTCCTCTACTGTCCTCTACTGTTTCTACTGTCCTCTACTGTCCTCTACTGTTTCTACTGTCCTCTACTGTCCTCTACTGTCCTTTACTGTTTCTACTGTCCTCTACTGTTTCTATTGCTTCTACTGTTTCTACTGTCCTCTACTGTTTCTACTGTCCTCTACTGTCCTCTACTGTATTCTGGTGTTTCTACTGTCCTCTACTGTTTCTATTGTTTCTACTGTTTCTACTGTCCTGTACTGTTTCTACTGTTTCTACTGTTTCTACTGTTTCTACTGTCCTGTACTGTTTCTACTGTTTCTATTGTTTCTACTGTTTCTACTGTTTCTACTGTTTCTACTGTCCTGTACTGTTTCTACTGTTTCTACTGTCCTCTACTGTTTCTACTGTCCTCTACTGTTTCTACTGTCCTCTACTGTCCTCTACTGTCTTCTGGTGTTTCTACTGTCCTCTACTGTTTCTACTGTTTCTATTGTTTCTACTGTTTCTACTGTTTCTACTGTCCTGTACTGTTTCTACTGTTTCTATTGTATCTACTGTTTCTACTGTTTCTACTGTTTCTACTGTTTCTACTGTTTCTACGGTCCTCTACTGTTTCTACTGTCCTCTACTGTCCTCTACTGTTTCTACTGTCCTCTACTGTCCTCTACTGTCTTCTGGTGTTTCTACTGTCCTCTACTGTTTCTATTGTTTCTACTGTTTCTACTGTCCTGTACTGTTTCTACTGTTTCTACTGTTTCTACTGTTTCTACTGTTTCTACTGTTTCTACTAACCCTAACCCTTACCTGGCATTCTCCGGTCTCCGGGTCGCAGCGCTCGCTGTGCTTGTTGCAGCGGCATCGAACACACGGAAGCACAAACAGCGACTTTTGATCCTGAGACGACAATTCAGACCGAAGCTGGCGGAAATAACCCGGAGCACATTCCTACAGACAGGTGAGAGACAGACAGGTGAGACACAGACAGGTGAGAGACAGACAGGGGAATGACAGACAGGTGAGAGACAGACAGGTGAGACACAGACAGGTGAAGGTCAGACAGGTGAGACACAGACAGGTGAGACACAGACAGGTGAGGGTCAGACAGGTGAGACACAGACAGGTGAGACACAGACAGGTGAGGGTCAGACAGGTGAGACATAGACAGGTGAGACACAGACAGGTGAGGGTCAGACAGGTGAGACATAGACAGGTGAGGGTCAGACAGGTGAGACACAGACAGGTGAGACACAGACAGGTGAGGGTCAGACAGGTGAGAGACAGACAGGTGAGGGTCAGACAGGTGAGAGACAGACAGGTGAGGGTCAGACAGGTGAGGGTCAGGTTCTACTTGGCGACATCAGTGTTCTGTATTTTGATTGGACAGCAGCAGGATGCAATTCTGTCGTCATGGTTACTGGCTAAATGCTAACATGCTACAGGTTGATTAAAACAATCATGTGGTTGCCATGGTGACACAGCGTACCTGACAGGAAAGTCCGGCGTGTCCAGGTGGACAGGTGCAGGACTCGATCAGTCTGGCTACGTCCCCCTCTGCCTCCCACGCCTCCACCGCTGTTTCCATGGTGACGTTAGATATCCTTACAGAACAACACAAGATGATGTCACTGGTATGACCGATGATGTCACTGGTATGACTGATGATGTCACAGGTATGACTAATGATGTCACTGTGTACCTGCTCTGCTGAAGTCTCGTCCCGTATGAAGCTTTGATGATGACGTATCGGACATTACTGAGGACGGACATGAAGTCAGCGCGACTCACCGTTTCCTCCGACACCGAGTTAAAGTACTTCCACTGGTGCTGTGAGACGCACACACACACACGCACACACACACACACACACAGACACACACACACACACACAGACACACACACACACACACACACACAGACACACACACACACACACACACACACACAGACACACAGACACACACACACACACACACACACACACACAGACACACACACACACACACACAGAGTTATAACGAACCATCACGTGTTACCCTAACCCCTGATCATGGTGATTCACTGCAGTGTGTCGTACCTCTGTCAGCCTGACATCGTGCTGTGTCCTGATGCCGTTGCCAGGGGCAACCATGTCTGTGTATATGACTACATTCCTCAGGGTCCCGCCCCTCATCAGCACCTGAGGCTCTCGATTGGCCAACCCAGAGCCGTCCTCAGCATAGAAGGTCACGACATAAGACAGCAGTCCGCCGTACGACAGCAGCTACAAAACAGAAACAACAAACATGTTGACATTCCTCTACAGTTTACAGTGGTAGTCCCAACTGTTCACAGTGGTACTCCCAACTGTTCACAGTGGTACTCCCGTACTGTTCACAGTGGTACTCCCGTACTGTTCACAGTACTGTTTACAGTGGTACTCCCGTACTGTTTACAGTGGTACTCCCGTACTGTTCACAGTGGTACTCCCGTACTGTTAACAGTGGTACTCCCGTACTGTTCACAGTGGTACTCCCGTACTGTTTACAGTGGTACTCCCGTACTGTTTACAGTGGTACTCCCAACTGTTCACAGTGGTACTCCCGTACTGTTCACAGTGGTACTCCCGTACTGTTCACAGTACTGTTCACAGTGGTACTCCCAACTGTTCACAGTGGTACTCCCGTACTGTTCACAGTGGTACTCCCGTACTGTTCACAGTGGTACTCCCGTACTGTTCACAGTGGTACTCCCGTACTGTTTACAGTGGTACTCCCGTACTGTTCACAGTGGTACTCCCGTACTGTTTACAGTGGTACTCCCAACTGTTTACAGTGGTACTCCCGTACTGTTTACAGTGGTACTCCCAACTGTTTACAGTGGTACTCCCGTACTGTTCACAGTGCTACTCCCGTACTGTTCACAGTGGTACTCCCGTACTGTTCACAGTGGTACTCCCGTACTGTTCACAGTGGTACTCCCGTACTGTTCACAGTGCTACTCCCGTACTGTTTACAGTGGTACTCCCGTACTGTTTACAGTGGTACTCCCGTACTGTTCACAGTGGTACTCCCGTACTGTTCACAGTGGTACTCCCGTACTGTTCACAGTGGTACTCCCGTACTGTTCACAGTGGTACTCCCGTACTGTTCACAGTGGTACTCCCGTACTGTTCACAGTGGTACTCCCAACTGTTTACAGTGGTACTCCCGTACTGTTTACAGTGGTACTCCCAACTGTTTACAGTGGTACTCCCAACTGTTCACAGTGGTACTCCCGTACTGTTTACAGTGGTACTCCCGTACTGTTCACAGTGGTACTCCCGTACTGTTTACAGTGGTACTCCCAACTGTTTACAGTGGTACTCCCGTACTGTTTACAGTGGTACTCCCAACTGTTTACAGTGGTACTCCCGTACTGTTCACAGTGGTACTCCCAACTGTTTACAGTGGTACTCCCGTACTGTTTACAGTGGTACTCCCGTACTGTTTACAGTGGTACTCCCAACTGTTTACAGTGGTACTCCCGTACTGTTCACAGTGGTACTCCCGTACTGTTCACAGTGGTACTCCCGTACTGTTCACAGTGGTACTCCCGTACTGTTCACAGTGCTACTCCCGTACTGTTTACAGTGCTACTCCCGTACTGTTTACAGTGGTACTCCCAACTGTTCACAGTGGTACTCCCGTACTGTTCACAGTGGTACTCCCAACTGTTTACAGTGGTACTCCCGTACTGTTCACAGTGGTACTCCCGTACTGTTTACAGTGGTACTCCCAACTGTTTACAGTGGTACTCCCGTACTGTTCACAGTGGTACTCCCGTACTGTTAACAGTGGTACTCCCGTACTGTTTACAGTGGTACTCCCAACTGTTTACAGTGGTACTCCCGTACTGTTCACAGTGGTACTCCCGTACTGTTAACAGTGGTACTCCCGTACTGTTCACAGTGGTACTCCCAACTGTTTACAGTGGTACTCCCGTACTGTTCACAGTGGTACTCCCGTACTGTTCACAGTGGTACTCCCGTACTGTTTACAGTGGTACTCCCGTACTGTTTACAGTGGTACTCCCGTACTGTTCACAGTGGTACTCCCGTACTGTTTACAGTGGTACTCCCGTACTGTTCACAGTGGTACTCCCGTACTGTTTACAGTGGTACTCCCGTACTGTTCACAGTGGTACTCCCGTACTGTTAACAGTGGTACTCCCGTACTGTTCACAGTGGTACTCCCAACTGTTTACAGTGGTACTCCCGTACTGTTCACAGTGGTACTCCCGTACTGTTCACAGTGGTACTCCCGTACTGTTTACAGTGGTACTCCCGTACTGTTTACAGTGGTACTCCCGTACTGTTCACAGTGGTACTCCCGTACTGTTTACAGTGGTACTCCCGTACTGTTCACAGTGGTACTCCCGTACTGTTTACAGTGGTACTCCCGTACTGTTCACAGTGGTACTCCCGTACTGTTCACAGTGGTACTCCCGTACTGTTTACAGTGGTACTCCCGTACTGTTCACAGTGGTACTCCCGTACTGTTTACAGTGGTACTCCCAACTGTTCACAGTGGTACTCCCAACTGTTTACAGTGCTACTCCCAACTGTTTACAGTGGTACTCCCAACTGTTTACAGTGCTACTCCCAACTGTTTACAGTGCTACTCCCAACTGTTTACAGTGGTACTCCCGTACTGTTCACAGTGGTACTCCCGTACTGTTTACAGTGGTACTCCCGTACTGTTCACAGTGCTACTCCCGTACTGTTTACAGTGCTACTCCCGTACTGTTCACAGTGGTGTAAGGCTGCAGTTTGGGTGACAGTACCTGGTTTCCTTCGAACTGGCGGGGCAGCCTCCAGTAGAGCGGCCCGGCCAGCCTGCTGGTGTTGAGCTGACGGGTATCAAGCAGAATGTCGCCGCTCTGCTGGTAGACTCCAGATACGACACCCTGCAGGTTAGACTGACTGACCACAGTCAACAAGGCCGGAGAGCTAGCCAAGCTGATCTAAGGAAGGAAGAGACAGATTATCTATTTTATGTGCATGTGTACATGATACAACAGCTGGCCCAAAAAGTATCATGATATTTTTTGTCAGATATTTATTTATTTAACCATTTTCCCAAAGTAAAAATAAAAACACAAAGTTAAAGACAGAAAACACAAAATGACCCTAACCCATTTCAAAAGAAACATTTCTAGGAATCAGTTGCTCAACGAGGTAAAAAACATTTACATCTAAGAGAATCCACATTATTTATATAAATGGTGAATAAGAGTGGACCCACTATAGAGCCCTGTGGTACATCCTTGTGGACAGCTGAAACCCTAACCCATATGAAATGCAATGACGACTGTTACTGTTTGAGGGTTAGGGTTATAATGTTTTTTGATATTCATAATGTGTAAATTGCTTTAGTAATCAAATAATGGGAAAATAATCCATAATCCAACAATGAATGGTTAAATGAATCGTTTTTCCCCGATTAGTCTAAAACAAGCCAATCAGCAGTAGAAGCTGCTCGCTGTGTAAAGAGCCTGCAGATTACTTTTATTGTGATTTGGGGCTTTATAAATAAAGATTGACTTTTCCTTTTCTTAGCTCAATCCTAGTTGTGCTCAACCACGTATTCATCAGTAAATGACAGGTCATCACAGTTAGAGATATATACTCACTGACTCCCTGCTGAGGCCGCCCTGCTCCTCACAGTCTCGACTCATTCCTGAACAGAAACACTGAGAGCAGCCGTCTGGATTCTCAGCGGATAGACCGAACCGCCCAGAGACACACTCCTCACAGCGCCGGCCAGCCACGCCCACCTACACACACACAGAGTTAACACACACATAAACACACACACACACATAAACACACACACACACAGAGTTAACACACACACACACAGAGTTAACACACACATAAACACACACACACACACACACACACACACACTCACAGAGTTAACACACACAGACACACACACACTCACACACACACACACTCACACACACACACACACACACACACACACACAGGGTTACCTTGCACACACACTCTCCGGTGTGTCGACAGTCACACACTCTCAGTGTCGTGTTGCAGAACGCCGTCTCCGTTCCCTCCACGTCACAGCCACACGCCGAGCATGCTGGGAAACCATAGTGACCAGGGGCACACTGGTCACATGACCTGCCAGAGAACCCGTCTCTGCACCGACACTGCCCATTGGTCAGATCACACTGAGGGGCGGAGCTTCCTGCTGCGCTGCAGCTGCATGGCTGAAGAGAGCTGAGGCTGTTAGTGTGTGTAGGAGTGTGTAGCAGTGTGTAGCAGTGTGTAGCAGTGTGTAGCAGTGTGTAGCAGTGTGTATTAGTGTGTAGCAGTGTGTAGCAGTGTGTAGCAGTGTCTATTAGTGTGTAGCAGTGTGTAGCAGTGTGTAGTAATGTGTAGCAGTGTGTAGCAGTGTGTAGCAGTGTTTAGCAGTGTGTAGCAGTGTGTAGCAGTGTGTAGTAATGTGTGTGTCATACCTTGCAGCCGGTGACGGGGTCGTAACCATAGTAACCTGTCTCACACCTGTCACAGGTGAGTCCCTCTGTGTGGGGGGGGCAGGTGCACTCGCCACTCTCGGGGTCGCAGTTCCCGCCGGTGTGATCACAGTTGCATGCTGGGAAGAGAAGAAAGTGTCAGCCAATCAGAGATGAGTGAGTCCACCAATCAGCAGCCAGATTGCCATGTTACCTGTTCATTTTATGTACCTGTACAGCTGTTACTCTGGAAACCATAGTAACCACGGCTACAGCGGTCACACCTGTCTCCCGCCACGCCTTCCACACACTGGCAACGCCCCTCATCATCACATGACTCAGACACAGACCCTGATTGGCTGCAGCCACAGGCCTGACAGCCCCGCCCACTCTGCAGCCCGAAAAACCCAGACTGAAAAAAAGAACGAATGAGTGAGTGAATGAGTGAGTGGATGATGGACGGATGATGGATGGATGGATGATGGATGGATGATGGATGGATGGATGGATGGATGATGGATGGATGGATGATGGATGGATGGATGATGGATGGATGGATGGATGGATGGATGATGGATGGATGGATGGATGGATGATGGATGGATGGATGATGGATGGATGGAGGATGGATGATGGATGTATGATGGATGGATGGATGATGGATGTATGATGGATGTATGATGGATGGATGGATGGATGATGGATGGATGGATGGATGGATGATGGATGGATGGATGATGGATGGATGGAGGATGGATGATGGATGTATGATGGATGGATGGATGATGGATGTATGATGGATGTATGATGGATGGATGGATGATGGATGGATGGATGGATGGATGATGGATGGATGGATGGATGGATGTATGATGGATGGATGTATGATGGATGGATGATGGATGGATGGATGATGGATGATGGATGGATGATGGATGGATGGATGGATGGATGGATGGATGATGGATGGATGGATGGATGGATGATGGATGGATGATGGATGGATGGATGGATGGATGATGGATGTATGGATGGATGGATGATTGATGGATGATGGATGGATGGATGGATGGATGATGGATGGATGGATGGATGGATGGATGATGGATGATTGATGGATGATGGATGGATGGATGGATGGATGGATGATGGATGGATGGATGGATGGATGATGGATGGATGGATGGATGATGGATGGATGATGGATGGATGGATGGATGGATGATGGATGGATGGATGGATGATGGATGATTGATGGATGATGGATGGATGGATGGATGGATGGATGATGGATGGATGGATGGATGGATGATGGATGATGGATGGATGGATGGATGGTTGGATGATGGATGGATGGATGGATGGATGGATGATGGATGTATGATGGATGGATGGATGATGGATGTATGATGGATGTATGATGGATGGATGGATGATGGATGGATGTATGATGGATGGATGGATGATGGATGTATGATGGATGTATGATGGATGGATGATGGATGGATGGATGGATGGATGGAGGATGGATGATGGATGTATGATGGATGGATGGATGATGGATGTATGATGGATGTATGATGGATGGATGGATGATGGATGGATGGATGGATGGATGATGGATGGATGGATGATGGATGGATGATGGATGGATGGATGATGGATGGATGGATGATGGATGGATGGATGATGGATGGATGGATGGATGGATGGATGATGGATGGATGGATGGATGGATGGATGATGGATGGATGGATGATGGATGGATGGATGGATGGATGGAGGATGGATGATGGATGTATGATGGATGGATGGATGATGGATGTATGATGGATGTATGATGGATGGATGGATGATGGATGGATGGATGGATGGATGATGGATGGATGGATGGATGGATGTATGATGGATGGATGTATGATGGATGGATGATGGATGGATGGATGATGGATGATGGATGGATGATGGATGGATGGATGGATTGATGGATGGATGGATGGATGGATGATGGATGGATGGATGGATGGATGATGGATGGATGATGGATGGATGGATGGATGATGGATGTATGGATGGATGGATGATTGATGGATGATGGATGGATGGATGGATGGATGATGGATGGATGGATGGATGGATGGATGGATGATGGATGATTGATGGATGATGGATGGATGGATGGATGGATGATGGATGGATGGATGGATGATGGATGGATGGATGATGGATGGATGATGGATGGATGGATGGATGGATGATGGATGGATGGATGGATGGATGATGGATGATTGATGGATGATGGATGGATGGATGGATGGATGATGGATGGATGGATGGATGGATGGATGATGGATGGATGGATGGATGGATGGATGGATGGATGATGGATGGATGATGGATGGATGGATGGATGATGGATGGATGATTGATGGATGATGGATGGATGGATGGATGGATGGATGGATGGATGGATGATGGATGGATGATGGATGGATGGATGGATGATGGATGGATGATTGATGGATGATGGATGGATGGATGGATGGATGGATGGATGGATGGATGATGGATGGATGATGGATGGATGGATGGATGGATGGATGGATGGATGGATGATGGATGGATGATGGATGGATGGATGGATGGATGGATGATGGATGGATGGATGGATGGATGGATGATGGATGGATGGATGGATGGATTGATGGATGGATGGATGATGGATGATGGATATTAAACGGGGGGGTGTCTCACCTGGCAGAGGTCACAGGTGCGTCCCGTCACGTTCTCTCTGCACACGCACTGACCCGTGATGACATCACACACACTGGAGAGGGCGCCGCTTACATCACAGCTGCACTCTGAGAGAGACACGCCCACAAACTGATCAATGACATTAATCAATAATATCAATAATATCAATAATAGTGTGAGTGCATTACAAATAAAAACTATTATGAAATAAGAACTTTAATGATATTTAATAACCTCTCAGTATCTGTTGAAAGTTTTATTAATAATGATCAATTAATCATCGTATTAATGTTTCATCAGCTATTGATCATCAGACTGCAGTTTGATGATGTCACCACTAGATGGTGCACATGCACACACAGTCAAACATGCACACACAGTCACACATGCACACACAGTCACACATGCACACACAGACACACATGCACACAGACACACATGCACACACAGTCACACATGCACACACAGACACACATGCACACACAGTCACACATGCACACACAGACACACATGCACACACAGACACACATGCACACACAGACACACATGCACACACAGTCACACATGCACACACAGACACACATGCACACACAGACACACATGCACACACAGACACACATGCACACACAGACACACATGCACACACAGTCACACATGCACACACAGACACACATGCACACACAGACACACATGCACACACAGACACACATGCACACACAGTCACACATGCACACACAGACACACATGCACACACAGTCACACATGCACACACAGTCACACATGCACACACAGTCACACATGCACACACAGACACACATGCACACACAGACACACATGCACACACAGTCACACATGCACACACAGACACACATGCACACACAGACACACATGCACACACAGTCATGTGACACAGCAGACCAAAAAGAGCAGAGGTCTAATCTGGATTCAAGAAGATCAACATTCCTCTGTTACAAATACGAGAGAGAATGTGTGTGTGTGTGTGTGTGTGTGTGTGTGTGTGTGTGTGTGTGTGTGTGTGTGTGAGTGTGAGTGTGTGTGTGTGTGTGTATTCCTCATGTTGTGGGAACTTGCGTCTCATAAAGGGACTAACAGAAAATTACATTTGCATAAATCATTTATTTAAGATTTAAAGTTAATGTTGATGTCAGTGTTAGTTAGTGTTAGTTAATATTAGTTAATATTAGTTAATGTTAGTTAATATTAGTTAATATTAGTTAGTGGTAGTGTTAGTTAGGAGGTACAGTATTTATGTGTGTGTGCTTGTGTCTCACCTTGACAGTTCTTGGCGTGTACAGCGTCTCCATAGTAACCGAGCTGACAGACTTCGCAATGTCTCCCGGCAGTGTTGCCAAGGCAACGTAGGCACTCCCCGGTGATGGTGTCACAGTGCCCTCCCTCATTAACGTCCACGTTACCGTTGCATTCACAGGGGGTGCAGGCCCCGCCCACTACCTGTGGGTTGCCATAGAAACCACTGGCACACCTGGGGATACAGGCAGACAGACAGGTGTCACACGAGGTCCACAACCTCCGATTGGTCTATCCACCTGTGAGTCATTCTCACCTTTCACAGTTGTTCCCTGTGTATCCGTCCTGACACTGGTCACATGACACCTTCCCAGATGCGTCCAGCACACAGGTGAGACTGAAACTGAGCAATTACACACAGGTGAGACTGAAGCTGAGCAATAACACACAGGTGAGACTGAAACTGAGCAATTACACACAGGTGAGACTGAAACTGAGCAATTACATACAGGTGAGTCTGAAGCTGAGCAATTACACACAGGTGAGACTGAAGCTGAGCAATAACACACAGGTGAGACTGAAACTGAGCAATTACACACAGGTGAGACTGAAACTGAGCAATAACACACAGGTGAGACTGAAACTGAGCAATAACACACAGGTGAGACTTGTTAATAGTGATAACGTTTCTTGAACTCGGATCACCTGTTGGACGGCTCCATCAGAGGACATGGACAACGCTGACAGTCCTCAGCTGTTCCCTCTGTAGCGTCGCCATAGAAACCAGGTAGACATTGATCACAGTGAGGCCCGGTCGTATTATGGGAACAACCCTGAGAGACAGAGAGAGACTCAACCATCAGCTACATTACTGTCAGCAGCAGTTTTTAAACCAGGATCGATTTGACAAGAAACACCAGCTATGACTGATGAGTGGAAAGAAAAGTGTTTATATATATATATATATATATATATATATATATATATATATATATATATATATATATATATATATATATATATATATATATATATATATGTGTGTGTGTGTGTGTGTGTATACATATATAAACACGATACATGTATGAAACGAGTGATGTCATGCTTCACCTCTACACTGATGTTAAATTGATGTGAAGGAAACACCTGCTGCATATTATGGAAAGTAAAACATTTTAATTTATTGATAATTTCTTTTTAGTTCGCCTATTTGTTGATTGTGTTTTCTAACTCACCAAACAAACTCCATTGATATCACATTCTGCAGCGTGGTCGTTACATTCACACTGCATACAGTTTCCTCCAAACAACACTCCGCCCACACGGTAAAAGCCTGGAAGACATGACTGAAACACACAAAAAGACACAAAAAGACACAAAAACACACAAAAACACACAAAAACACACAAAAAGACACAAAAAGACAGATATGAAAATAGAACAGAAAAGAACAGGAAGCCTAAAGATGTAATCCTCAGGCTCTGTGACAGTAATTACAGTGTAATAACTGCATTGGCAGTACTGGAAAGGGCATTGGAGGCCTAAGCAGGAGGTTGGTGAGGTCATCATCTTCCCTTTGAGGTGGGGACCTGGGTGAAGGAGCATGACCCAGCGGATGGACTTGTGGCTGCCAAGCTGTATCTACAGTACCTCAACACTTGGAGAGGAGGACCAGCTACACACTTCAACCAGAACAACACACAGACCAACACTACAGCCAGCCAGCCCAGGCCTGCTTCCTGGAAACACTAGCACTGCCTTAAACCAACGAGAAGCCACTAAGGACTTTGTTTTTATTGACAGCAGCCAGACCAGTCACAGGTGCTTACTGTGCACCCCAAGGTGGGGCCCCATGCGGATCTGGAAGTGAGAGTTTAGCACTATAAAACAGTGATTGTGAATGACCATCAGGTTACTGCTCTGTTGCCTCTGGTTCAGAACAGTCTGGTGCCAGCAGGCAGTGTGGATTAAAGCAAACAAGAGGACATTGTGTGTGTTCATGGGGGTAAGCATCATTATCCCAAAGCTGACTTAACTGTTACCATTGATGAACAGCCTTAAAAGTTGACTGTTGGGGTAGAATAAAACCTGCCTGTAGATGGGGTCCTGTGTTGAGACATAGCTGTCCACATGGACTGCCAGTGGAAACTGACTCTGACACAAGTCTGATCAAGCTTTACTGCAGCCTCTTCCTGTCATCTCAACTCCTTTCCACAGGATTACTGTGGACATGTGGTCACCAATACATGTTGGTCATGTGTGACTTTGCCACCCATTACCCAGAAGCCCTGCACACCATCACCATTCCCACTTATCTGGGTGTTTTGGTACAACTGTTCTCCAGAGTGGGGATACCAGATTAAATCCTGACGGACCAAACACCTCCAGGTTGATGTAGTTCTTCTAATTGGGTATTGCAGCAATCAGGTCCCGTCATACCACTCTGCTAGAAAGATTCAACCAGACTCTGCAGAAGATGCTGCAGGAGTTTGTGTATGACACTGCAAAGACTGGGACCACTGGCTGCCATTTTTACTCTTTGCCTACCAAGAAGTTACCCAAGCCTCAACTGGTTTCTCCCCATTTGAGCTCTTATATGGCTGAGATGTACGTGGCCCATTGGATCTACACTGAAAGGGCTGGGAGGCTCCTTTCACCACTCCGTGTGACATAGAGGTGATGCAGTTTGTGCTTGAGATGAGGAATTGGTTGACAAAATACCAGATGGACGCAGAGGTCAACCTGCATGTGGCTGGCATGGCCAACAGGCTCAGCACTGTGACTTCCAGCCTGGCCAGTAAGTCCTGTTGCTTCTCTTTTCTTTCAACAGCAAGATCTTAGCAAAGCGGCAAGATGGGCTCATTAATGAGGTCCATCACCCAGAAAAGCAGCAACAAAAACAGACCTACCTCTTGACAGTAATAACAGTATAATAACTGTAGTGACATTATTAACAGTGCTGACATTAGTATTGGTGACAGTTACAGAATGAAAATGATTTAAAATGAACTGCTGACCTCACAGGAAGTGCCGCTGTAACCCCACGGGCATTCACATGTCTCAACAGCAAACGCGTGAACGCCAGAAACTACACCAGGAACAGCGATGTCCAGAGACACTGAATTGAGCCTAAAAGACAGACAGAGAAACGTTAAAGGAGAAATATGTAACACTGACAGTAAGTGTTTAAAATGGGTACTGCAGAGAGTTGTCTCCCCTTGCTCCCCAGACTCAAAGCTTGTGCAGCATGTTGTTTGTGTGCCATTGTTTCATATATTGCAAGCTGAATCGAAATGGGCGTCAACCTGAGTTCACAGAAATCCGTGAAATGACCACGACATGATATCACTGCATTACATGGCGGCGGCTCATGGTGTGTTGAATGGGCGAATATACTGACTGTGGGATTATACTCACAGAAGCCACTATTTTAATTTATCTCTGATAATGTGTCATGGTCATTTTATAAATGAGTTAAGTAAATATATGACATATTAGTCCTTTAATTATAATCAGATTCCTGTCATGTTAGGTGTAATCAGATTACAGAGTCCTTACCGTATCGGGCCATCAGCAGAGGTGTTCAGGTGAACTCTGACCATCAATGATGTCACATCAGCGAGGACTGACAGCAGGTCATCACGGGTAACGAGTCGGCCTGTTTGCATATCTAGGAACTGCTGCGGGACCATCGCCATGGCAACCGAGCGCCCAGCCAATGGCGAAAGGAAGAGGAGGTGAGGCGGTGAGAGTCGAAGGGCTCGACCATTACCCTGGAGACGAGAGAGGAGGAATCAGTTTAGAGTTGGTGACACTTACTGCAACCACAGACCTGAAATACAACGACTCCTCACCTCCATGATGATGTCAGAGTGTGCAGGGAGAGAACGGTCCTCATTGTCCAATGGGATGTCATAAACCAAAGTGTAGTTCAGAAAACCTCCGTAGGACACCAGCTAGAGAGAGAGAGACAGACAGGCAGGCAGACAGACAGACAGGCAGGCAGACAGACAGACAGACAGGCAGGCAGGCAGGCAGGCAGGCAGGCAGGCAGACAGGCAGACAGGCAGACAGACAGACAGACAGACAGACAGACAGGCAGGCAGGCAGGCAGACAGACAGACAGACAGACAGACAGACAGACAGACAGACAGACAGACAGGCAGACAGGCAGACAGGCAGACAGGCAGACAGACAGACAGACAGACAGACAGACAGACAGACAGACAGACAGTTAAATGTCAGTTACAATATCAATGTCTTTCTCAGCAACATTCTTTAACATTGTAATTGTCCTTTGACAGACAGATGGACAGTCGCCCACCTTGTTGCCTAGGAAACTGTCGGGTGCTACCCATGACAGCAGATGTTGGTGGGTGTGGCCAGAGGTGTTACTGGGGATGGACAGGTCGTTGCCATGGACGACAGGGTGCGTGTGGTGGGACTGAGAGGGGTGGAGCCAACCGTCTGCATGAAGTATCTGCAAAACATTTAAAATAATCATTTATGCTGCTGTGTTAGCTACAGGTGTGTATGTGTGTGTGTGTGTGAGTTACCTGTGTACAGGTGTGTGTGTGAGTTACCTGTGTACAGGTGTGTGTGTGAGTTACCTGTGTACAGGTGTGTGTGTGAGTTACCTGTGTACAGGTGTGTGTGTGAGTTACCTGTGTACAGGTGTGTGTGTGAGTTACCTGTGTACAGGTGTGTGTGTGAGTTACCTGTGTACAGGTGTGTGTGTGAGTTACCTGTGTACAGGTGTGTGTGTGAGTTACCTGTGTACAGGTGTGTGTGTGTGAGTTACCTGTGTACAGGTGTGTGTGTGAGTTACCTGTGTACAGGTGTGTGTGTGAGTTACCTGTGTACAGGTGTGTGTGTGAGTTACCTGTGTACAGGTGTGTGTGTGAGTTACCTGTGCTGTGGACCAGCTGGAGCTCTCACAGACGTCAGACACACCGAAGCAGAAGCAGTCGGAGCAGCCGAGTGGATGAGCATCCTGCAGGTTGTAGAAACCTGGTTTACACAGATCACAGTGAGCTCCCATCACGTTCACCTGAGGAGGAGCACAGGTAAACACCTTTAATATTCAATCACAGCTGTGAGGTTCACCTTTGAACTGAAAAGTCAGTAAATGAATGTGGGTGATGTTTGTACTGTAGGAGAAGTTTCTCCTTCAGTTCATTAAATCCCTGCACGACCGATATGTTGATAAATCTATTTCCTGTCTTGGACATACTTTTTTTCAATGTTCTTCTTGCTCCTCCATCTCTTTCTCACCTCTTTATTTTAGGGTTAGGGTTCCTCTTTAAAGTCACTGATGAAAACCTGTTAGCTGCAGATTTGTGTCTTCATGCTCTGAGCTTGTTATGTTTAACTGGGATTGGCTCAGCTGTTTCAGAGCTATGAGAGCAGTGATGTGACTTTACATGCTCAGAACTGGGCACAACCACTGAGGAGCTAATTCAAACATTTACTATAAAATAAAGCAGTCATGTCATTACTGTCTGATTTCACGTATCTATGTCACATGTAACCTTGTCTACATAGTAAATGCTGTAGGAAGTGGACAGGTTTGACTGTAATATCACTACCATTCTTTTAACAAGTCAATAGCGGGCTAGAATGGCAATCTGGTTTCCATGGTAATGTATTATGTATGACTATTAAGCACACCCCTATTGTCAGTTTGAGATAAGATGCCGTCTAGGTCAGGTGACCGTTGTCAGGTACAAGTGGAGGTTTACCTTGCAGATGCAGGCGCTGCAGGGGTCAGTGTTGATGCTGCCAGCCAGGTTACATTCACAGCGAACACACTGAGGAAAATCTCTGTATCCAAATGCACAATGGTCACACTGTCGACCTGTGAAACCCTCCTTACACACACATTGACCCGCAGACACACCTGCACACACACCAGAAATATTTATAATGATGATCATAATCATGATAGCAATAATAATAACAGTTATAATGATAATAATGACCTGGCATTGTGTCGTCTCTGGTGCAGACTGAAGACTCTGATCCTCTCAAATCACAGTTACACTCAATGCAAGGAGCGTCTGCATAAGGAGAAATCTACACACACACACATATTTGTAGTACTTGTAAGTATCTGTGCTGGTATGAAGTATTATTTGCAGTATTTGACAGTATTTGTTAGTACCTGTGCTGGTCTGTAGTATCCATCAGTGCAGGTTTCACAATTGATGCCAGCAGTGTTTTGTTGGCAGTCGATGCAGACTCCGCCCCCCTGACGAATGCCACGGATGTTCAGACTCAACCTGAGGTCAGCTACGGTCTGATTGTAAAAACAGTCGCCTGCTTTGTTGTGACAGTTACACCCTGACAGAGAGACAGACAGGCAGAGAGAGAGACAGACAGAGAGACAGACAGGCAGACAGACAGACAGAGAGAGAGACAGACAGAGAGACAGACAGGCAGAGACAGACAGGCAGACAGGCAGAGAGAGACAGACAGAGAGAGAGACAGACAGACAGACAGACAGACAGACAGACAGGCAGACAGACAGAGAGAGAGACAGACAGAGAGACAGACAGAGAGACAGACAGGCAGACAGACAGACAGACAGACAGGCAGAGAGAGAGACAGACAGAGAGAGAGACAGACAGAGAGACAGAGAGACAGACAGAGAGAGAGACAGACAGAGAGAGAGACAGACAGAGAGACAGAGAGAGAGAGAGAGAGAGAGACAGGCAGACAGACAGACAGACAGAGAGACAGGCAGAGAGAGAGACAGACAGAGAGAGAGACAGACAGAGAGACAGACAGACAGACAGGCAGAGAGAGAGACAGACAGAGAGACAGAGAGACAGACAGAGAGAGAGACAGGCAGACAGACAGACAGACAGAGAGACAGGCAGAGAGACAGGCAGAGAGAGAGACAGACAGAGAGAGAGACAGACAGAGAGACAGACAGACAGACAGGCAGAGAGAGAGACAGACAGAGAGAGAGACAGACAGGCAGACAGACAGACAGGCAGACAGGCAGACAGGCAGACAGGCAGACAGGCAGACAGACAGGCAGACAGACAGGAAGACAGACAGACAGACAGACAGACAGACAGACAGAAAAGTGTTTTCAGGTGTTTTCAATGCAAAGACTCAACCTGGGTGTGAAAACAGGGAATGAAGTAACGATTCAGTCAAAGCCTGAACAGGTTGAGTGTTACTGCTGTTCTACTATTTACTACTGTCTCTTACTTTCACACGTGTTTCCCTCAGAGACAGTTCCTGGTTGCCATGGCTGCTGGTGGTAACCGGGGCAACACTCGTTACAGCTCTCTCCACAAGTGTTGTGCTCACACACACACTTCAGCTTCTGTATACACACAAGCACACACAGTGTGAGTTTGAAGTATGAAACACTATAGATGTACAGGTGTATATGACAGGTGTACAGGTGTATATGACAGGTGTATATGACAGGTGTATATGACAGGTGTATATGACAGGTGTACAGGTGTATATGACAGGTGTACAGGTGTATATGACAGGTGTATATGACAGGTGTATATGACAGGTGTATATGACAGGTGTATATGACAGGTGTACAGGTGTATATGACAGGTGTATATGACAGGTGTATATGACAGGTGTACAGGTGTATATGACAGGTGTACAGGTGTATATGACAGGTGTACAGGTGTATATGACAGGTGTACAGGTGTATATGACAGGTGTACAGGTGTATATGACAGGTGTATATGACAGGTGTACAGGTGTATATGACAGGTGTATATGACAGGTGTATATGACAGGTGTATATGACAGGTGTATATGACAGGTGTACAGGTGTATATGACAGGTGTACAGGTGTATATGACAGGTGTATATGACAGGTGTACAGGTGTGGCATTACCTTGGTAACAGGGTCCAGCGGGCAGCTCTGGGCATGGCCGTAGCAGATACACATTCCGCCCACTGAGATGTCTTTGATGGAGTAAAAATACTGAAGAGAAGGTTTGAGTTAGTGTCAGGAAGTGAAATATCTGAATCATCTGAAAACATTAAAAACTGTCCGTCTCACCCTTCGAGTCACAATGGGGTCGATGTCTCTGGGGTCGTTGGCGCTCAGCGTCATCAGATCGGCATTGAGCGTTCTGATTCGCTGCAGCCGTAGTCTGATGTAACGAGCTGAGGTGAAGTTCAGTAGGTCAGAGGTCAAATCATCGGCACCAGGTCGACCATTGATGAGAGAGGTATGGATCTGAGAGACGGACGGGTCAGCCGAGTCAAAATCACAACAATTGTTATCTCTTAAGTTAATTTAAGTCTCTTAAATTGAATTTAAGAGACTCAACATTCCTCCATGAGCAACAAAGACCGGAAGAAACCTCAAAACTGACTGTAGGTGGGAAAACATCTGCCTCGATTGGCTGAGAGAGAAAGAAGGAAAGAAAGAGAAAAGCAACAGCAATAATAGTAGCAGTGGCTACACTGCCCTAACCCTAACCCACACTGGACAGCAGGCAGTATAGAGAGAGGACTACGAGCTGGAGCCCACATTAAACTCTCTCCTTGTTGTTTCATGAGTTCATTTGTATTAAATGTTTATGAGCAACTTCTGATTGAATTGCTTTAAATGATAATCAGTGATCTCACCTCTCCATGTTCCAGAGGGTTCAGTCTGGAGTAGTATGATGTACAGATCACTTCCATGTCGCTCTTGTAGGTCGGAGGTCCAAGTCTTGGTGTGATGTCATAACGAGACAAACACTCAGAGTCACTTATGGCATAAAACTGCCAGGGGTCAAAGGTCACACCGTCCAGAGAACGCTCCAGAATCCAGTTACCTTACAGATAGGCAGACGTAAGTGACATGTCAGAGAACCAGCCAATAGCAGGCCAGTACCAGTAAAATAAGATGCCAGAAACGATGACATCACTATCAACCATTAAACTACATATACACAATATACACATTTCTATACTATCAACTATTAAACTACATATACACAATATACACACTTCTATACTATCAACTATTAAACTACATATACACAATATAAACATTTCTATACTATCAACTATTAAACTACATATACACAATATAAACATTTCTATACTATCAACTATTAAACTACATATACACAATATACACATTTCTATACTATCAACTATTAAACTACATATACACAATATAAACATTTCTATACTATCAACTATTAAACTACATATACACAATATACACATTTCTATATTATCAACTATTAAACTACATATACACAATATACACATTTCTATACTATCAACTATTAAACTACATATACACAATATACACATTTCTACACTATCAACTATTAAACTACATATACACAATATACACATTTCTATACTATCAACTATTAAACTACATATACACAATATAAACATTTCTATACTATCAACTATTAAACTACATATACACAATATACACATTTCTATACTATCAACTATTAAACTACATATACACAATATAAACATTTCTATACTATCAACTATTAAACTACATATACACAATATAAACATTTCTATACTATCAACTATTAAACTACATATACACAATATACACATTTCTATACTATCAACTATTAAACTACATATACACAATATAAACATTTCTATACTATCAACTATTAAACTACATATACACAATATAAACATTTCTATACTATCAACTATTAAACTACATATACACAATATACACACTTCTATACTATCAACTATTAAACTACATATACACAATATAAACATTTCTATACTATCAACTATTAAACTACATATACACAATATAAACATTTCTATACTATCAACTATTAAACTACATATACACAATATAAACATTTCTATACTATCAACCATTAAACTGTCAAACGTGGTAAAAGAAGACTTTCATTTGCTGCCTGTTGTGTTTTTATTTGAGTCTCATCTGCTTGCGTGTGTAAAATGAGCCGCTCTGTGCGACCATGTGACAGGAAGTTCAGGGTTCACCATGTGGACTCATGTTGAACGGATCAGAACCGATCAGAAACAAGGCAGGTCTCACCTGGTCGAGGAGAGTTGGCTGCTTTGATGATGATGTACGCAACCTGAAAAATCTGAACAGAAACAAAGAATAAAGACATGAACCCCAATTTATACTTTATATATAAATGATAATCATCATCAGACCTTAACCCAACATTTCATATTGTGTGTTTGTTACCTGCTTCAGGTCCAGTGTGACGGTGACCCAGTGAAACTGCCGTCCGTTCTTGATGCTCGGACTCTGCCACCACTGGTTTGTTCCATCGATGGCGTTTGTGATTGGATGTCGCTCTGAAGAAGAGAGAGAAGGTGAAGCTACCATGCTAACACACCATCTGATGATGTCAGTCACACTGTCAGCTGATTTAAATGTCCTACCTTTAGACAGAACAGAGTTGGCGTCACATTTTGGGCAGTGCGGGTTCTTAATCCGTCGTCCTGGAACGTGTTCCACTAGTTTACAGTAAACTTCTGGTTCTGGATCTCCACACGTCGCATTACTGCTGATCACTGCATTACTGGCAAGGTTCAAGATGGCCGGGAAAAGACCTGAGACACACACACAGCTAACTGTTAGCATCTGGAAACACACAGCTAGCTGTTAGCATCTGGAAACACACAGCTAGCTGTTATCATCTGGAAACACACAGCTAACTGTTAGCATCTGGAAACAAACAGCTAGCTGTTAGCATCTGGAAACACACAGCTAACTGTTAGCATCTGGAAACACACAGCTAGCTGTTATCATCTGGAAACACACAGCTAACTGTTAGCATCTGGAAACAAACAGCTAGCTGTTAGCATCTGGAAACACACAGCTAGCTGTTATCATCTGGAAACACACAGCTAGCTGTTAGCATCTGGAAACAAACAGCTAGCTGTTAGCATCTGGAAACACACAGCTAGCTGTTAGCATCTGGAAACACACAGCTAACTGTTAGCATCTGGAAACACACAGCTAACTGTTATCATCTGGAAACACACAGCTAACTGTTAGCATCTGGAAACACACAGCTAGCTGTTAGCATCTGGAAACACACAGCTAGCTGTTAGCATCTGGAAACACACAGCTAACTGTTAGCATCTGGAAACACACAGCTAACTGTTAGCATCTGGAAACACACAGCTAGCTCACGGGTGCAGTTTGGCCTTTAAGGTTGGGGCTAAAAAATGTGGAGGAAATGTAATGTGTACGAAACAGTGTTCTTTGAAGTGGAAAGTAATAATCAGTAGGTCTATTTTCATATCCGTGTGAACCCTAACCCACAGTGACTAACCCTAACCCTGCAAGACCCAAAAGTAAACCAGATTAATCCAAGCTAAGAGCGTTTCTGCAGGATCAGCAGAGACTAACGAGCACGCTGCTTATTCAGCCTGTTCAAAGGCTCGTTATCAGAGACCCTCCCGCTGGAAAGGAGGCTACAGCTGATCCTCTGATTCAGGAGGAGCGATGTGGATTCTTTGGAAAAGTGGGATCCTGGAGGGGTCATGGAGGGGTCATGGGAGTTCACACATCCAGTCTACATGAGCTTTGTGGACTTGGAGAAGGCTTAGGACCGGGTCCCTCGGGGACCTTGTTGGAGGTGTTGTGGGAGTTTGGGGTACCAGGGTCTCTGCTAGGAGCCATTGGGTCCCTAAACAACCGCTGTGAGAGCTGGGTTCACATTCTCTGCTGTAAGACCCGGTTTCAGTGGGTGTTGGGCTCCATCAGGGCTGTCCCTGGTCTCTGATCCTGGTTCTGATCCTGGTCTCAGTGGGTGTTGGGCTCCATCAGGGCTGTCCCTGGTCTCTGATCCTGGTTCTGATCTTCATGGACAGAGTCTCAAGGTGCAGCCGGGGGGAGGAGAGAGTCCAGTTTGGGGACCTCAGAACCTCCTCTCTGCTTTCTGTGGTTGATGTTGTTCTGTTGGACTCTACATGTGAAGCGGTCGGGATGAGAGTCAGAACCTCCACATCTGATCCATGGTGCTCTGCTGGAACCAGGTGGACTGCCCCCTCAGGGTTGGGGGGGGGGGGGGGGGGGGGGCTGCTGCCCCAAGCAGAGGAGTTAAAGTATCTGGGGGTCTTATTCACAGTGAGGGTCAGATGGTGCAGCATCAGCAGTGATGACCGTCCTGGTGGATCAGAACCCTCTCAGTGTAGCAGTCAGTCTACGTCCCAACCCTCACCTCTGCTCACCAGCTTTGGGTAGTGACCCAAACAATGAGATGCTGGATCCAAGCAGAGAGGGTCTGGGCTCTTAGAGATCGGGTCAGGAGTTCAGACATGCGGGGGAGGCTAGGAGTAGAGCCGCTGCTCCTTCACATGGAGCCAGCTGAGGTGGTTCTGGCTCCTGGTCAGGATCCTCCTGGACGCCCCCCTTTAGAGGAGGTCCAGGTCCAACTGGGAGGAGACCCAGAACACACTGGAGGGATTACATATCTCTGCTGGTCTGGGAACAGCTTGGATCCTCCAGGAGGAGCTGATGAGACCCGGATAAGCAGAGAATGGACCCTGTAGCATCTAATATGAGTCTCAGTTTAATAATTAATGTTTTTAAATTAATAATTAATTTGTTGTGATAAGTAAATTATTATTTTACTAGTTTCCTATTTTAGTGTTTAGAAGCAGTTAATGTTTGAATGTGTTAGTAATCAATCTGGCTTAATGAAAACCTTCAATAGATCTTTAATAGATGATCACATATCTATAAATCTATAAATCTATAAATCTATAAATCTATAAATCTACAAATCTATAAATCTATAAATCTATAAATCTACATATCTATAAATCTATAAATCTATAAATCTATAAATCTACAAATCTATAAATCTATAAATCTATAAATCTATAAATCTATAAATCTATAAATCAATAAATCTATAAATCTATAAATCTATAAATCTATAAATCAATAAATCAATAAATCTATAAATCTATAAATCTATAAATCAGTAAATCTGTAAATCTATAAATCTATAAATCTACAAATCTGTAAATCTATAAATCAATAAATCTATAAATCTATAAATCTACAAATCTATAAATCTATAAATCTATAAATCTATAAATCTACAAATCTGTAAATCTATAAATCTATAAATCTATAAATCTATAAATCTGTAAATCTATAAATCAATAAATCTATAAATCTATAAATCTATAAATCTATAAATCAATAAATCTATAAATCTATAAATCTATAAATCAGTAAATCTGTAAATCTATAAATCTATAAATCTATAAATCTATAAATCTATAAATCAGTAAATCTGTAAATCTATAAATCTACAAATCTGTAAATCTATAAATCTATAAATCTATAAATCTGTAAATCTGTAAATCTATAAATCAATAAATCTATAAATCTATAAATCTATAAATCTATAAATCAATAAATCTACAAATCTACAAATCTATAAATCTGTAAATCTGTAAATCTATAAATCAATAAATCTATAAATCTATAAATCTATAAATCTACAAATCTACAAATCTACAAATCTATAAATCTGTAAATCTGTAAATCTATAAATCAATAAATCTATAAATCTATAAATCTACAAATCTACAAATCTACAAATCTATAAATCTGTAAATCTGTAAATCTATAAATCTATAAATCAATAAATCTATAAATCAATAAATCTATAAATCTATAAATCAATAAATCTATAAATCTATAAATCTATAAATCTATAAATCTATAAATCTGTAAATCTACAAATCTACAAATCTATAAATCTATAAATCTATAA
>NW_026910215.1:110000-128474 GCF_963691925.1 Scomber scombrus
CAGCTGGGTTAGGGTTAACCCTCAGTCCGCTGGGTTAGGGTTAACCCTCAGTCCGCTGGGTTAGGGTTAACCCTCAGTCCGCTGGGTTAGGGTTAACCCTCAGTCCGCTGGGTTAGGGTTAACCCTCAGTCCGCTGGGTTAGGGTTAACCCTCAGTCCGCTGGGTTAGGGTTAACCCTCAGTCATGTAGTTTAAACTTCTAACACACGACATGAGGTTGCCATGACAACTCGATTCTCATCAAAATTATTACATTTATTATTCATTTTTTTTAAACACCCATGAAAGAGAGAGAGAGTGTGTGTGTGTGTGTGTGTGTGTGTGTGTGTGTGTGTGTGTGTGTGTGTGTGTGTGTGTGTGTGTGTGTGTGTGTGTGTGTGTGTGTGTGTTGGAATGTGTAAAGTCAGCTTGTTGATGTTCAGATTGACCTCTGACCCCTCCCCCACTACATAGACACTCCTCCCCCATACAGATGCAGTGATGAGTCTGGAGCCCGATGGGGGAGGAGTGTGTGTGTGTGTGTGTGTGTGTGTGTGTGTGTGTGTGTGTGTGTGTGTGTGGGGGGGGGGGGGTATTTTGGAGGGCCAGGTTGTGATTGTTAACACTAATTATCACACATGTACAGACTGGTTGCTTCTCAGCAGGGCACCGTCTGTCTGACGAACCTCATCAATATGTTAATCAATACAAACACACACACACACACACACACACACACACACTCACACACACACACACACACACACACACACACACACACACACACACACACACACACACACACACACACACAGATCACTGATCCTGCCTGTAATTCAATCGATTCCATTAAATTTCTTCACAATTTCAAATCATTCCTGTAAGTTAGAATGAACCCTAACCCATGATCAATAACTCAAACATTTAGAGGAATTACCATCAGATGAGATATTTATAGTTTGTATAAAGAACTCATCATAAACTATAGAAATAAACAGATTTATATATATATATTTAATCACTATCAGCAAATTCATTCATTGTTGGATTTCAGAATAATTTACATTAGTGACGGATAGAAAGACCACACATAACCCTAACCTATACCACACATAACCCTAACCTATACCACATATAACCCTAACCTATACCACACATAACCCTAACCTATACCACACATAACCCTAACCTATACCACACATAACCCTAACCTATACCACATATAACCCTAACCTATACCACACATAACCCTAACCTATACCACACATAACCCTAACCTATACCACACATAACCCTAACCTATACCACACTTAACCCTAACCTATACCACACATAACCCTAACCTATACCACATATAACCCTAACCTATACCACACATAACCCTAACCTATACCACACATAACCCTAACCTATACCACACATAACCCTAACCTATACCACACATAACCCTAACCTATACCACATATAACCCTAACCTATACCACACATAACCCTAACCTATACCACACATAACCCTAACCTATACCACATATAACCCTAACCTATACCACACATAACCCTAACCTATACCACACATAACCCTAACCTATACCACACATAACCCTAACCTATACCACATATAACCCTAACCTATACCACACATAACCCTAACCTATACCACACATAACCCTAACCTATACCACATATAACCCTAACCTAGACCACACATAACCCTAACCTATACCACACACATAACCCTAACCTATACCACACATAACCCTAACCTATACCACACACTTAACCCTAACCTATACCACATATAACCCTAACCTATACCACATATAACCCTAACCTATACCACACATAACCCTAACCCTAACCTATACCACATATAACCCTAACCTATACCACATATAACCCTAACCTATACCACACATAACCCTAACCTATACCACACATAACCCTAACCCTAACCTATACCACATATAACCCTAACCTATACCACATATAACCCTAACCTATACCACACATAACCCTAACCTATACCACATATAACCCTAACCTATACCACACATAACCCTAACCTATACCACATATAACCCTAACCTATACCACATATAACCCTAACCTATACCACATATAACCCTAACCTATACCACATATAACCCTAACCTATACCACACATAACCCTAACCTATACCACACATAACCCTAACCTATACCACATATAACCCTAACCCTAACCTATACCACACATAACCCTAACCTATACCACACATAACCCTAACCTATACCACACATAACCCTAACCTATACCACACATAACCCTAACCTATACCACATATAACCCTAACCTATACCACACATAACCCTAACCTATACCACATATAACCCTAACCTATACCACATATAACCCTAACCTATACCACACATAACCCTAACCTATACCACACATAACCCCTAACCCTATACCACACATAACCCTAACCTATACCACACATAACCCTAACCTATACCACACATAACCCTAACCTATACCACATATAACCCTAACCTATACCACATATAACCCTAACCTATACCACACATAACCCTAACCTATACCACACATAACCCTAACCTATACCACACATATAACCCTAACCCTAACCTATACCACACATAACCCTAACCTATACCACACATATAACCCTAACCCTAACCTATGACCACATATAACCCCTAACCTATACCACACATAACCCTAACCTATACCACACATAACCCTAACCTATACCACATATACCCTAACCTATACCACATATAACCCTAACCTATACCACACATAACCCTAACCCTATACCACACATAACCCTAACCTATACCACACATAACCCTAACCTATACCACATATAACCCTAACCTATACCACATATAACCCTAACCTATACCACACATAACCCTAACCTATACCACATATAACCCTAACCTATACCACATATAACCCTAACCTATACCACATATAACCCTAACCTATACCACACATAACCCTAACCTATACCACATATAACCCTAACCTATACCACACATATAACCCTAACCTATACCACATATAACCCTAACCTATACCACACATAACCCCTAACCTATACCACACATAACCCTAACCTATACCACATATAACCCTAACCTATACCACACATAACCCTAACCTATACCACACATAACCCTAACCTATACCACACATAACCCTAACCTATACCACACATAACCCTAACCTATACCACACATAACCCTAACCTATACCACATATAACCCTAACCTATACCACACATAACCCTAACCTATACCACACATAACCCTAACCTATACCACATATAACCCTAACCTATACCACATATAACCCTAACCTATACCACACATAACCCTAACCTATACCACACATAACCCTAACCTATACCACACATAACCCTAACCTATACCACACATAACCCTAACCTATACCACACATAACCCTAACCTATACCACATATAACCCTAACCTATACCACATATAACCCTAACCTATACCACATATAACCCTAACCTATACCACACATAACCCTAACCTATACCACACATAACCCTAACCTATACCACACATAACCCTAACCTATACCACACATAACCCTAACCTATACCACACATAACCCTAACCTATACCACATATAACCCTAACCTATACCACATATAACCCCTAACCTATACCACATATAACCCTAACCTATACCACACATAACCCTAACCTATACCACACATAACCCTAACCTATACCACATATAACCCTAACCTATACCACACATAACCCTAACCTATACCACATATAACCCTAACCTATACCACACATAACCCTAACCTATACCACACATAACCCTAACCTATACCACATATAACCCTAACCTATACCACATATAACCCTAACCTATACCACACATAACCCTAACCTATACCACATATAACCCTAACCTATACCACATATAACCCTAACCTATACCACATATAACCCTAACCTATACCACATATAACCCTAACCTATACCACATATAACCCTAACCTATACCACATATAACCCTAACCTATACCACATATAACCCTAACTTTAACCCTAACCCTCTACAAATGTGTTTAATGGTTAAAATGAGGTCTCAGTAGAAGTTAACAGAAAGTGTCTCACCTCTCTGCTGGCCTGCAGCTCCCCCAACAGCAGCAACAGCAGCAGCAGCTTCATCTCTGAAAGCAGCAGTTCAACTGGAGTCAGACTGGGTCTAACTGGAGTCAGACTGGGTCTAACTGAGTCAGACTGGGTCTAACTGGAGTCAGACTGGGTCTAACTGGAGTCAGGACTGGGTCTAACTGGAGTCAGACTGGGTCTAACTGGAGTCAGACTGGGTCTAACTGGAGTCAGACTGGGTCTAACTGGAGTCAGACTGGGTCTAACTGGAGTCAGACTGGGTCTAACTGGAGTCAGACTGGGTCTAACTGGAGTCAGACTGGGTCTAACTGAGTTATACTGGGTGTTATTCTCAGAGTTAGCGTGGAGTTGAGGCAGAATAAATGAGCTGCAGAGGAATGTGTTGCTGTAGAGCTCTGCTGGCATGCCACTGTGACTCTACCTCTCTCTCCCCATTCATTCACTTCAATAAAAGGAGGGGGGGGCGAGGGGGGGGGGTGGCGGGGCGGCTGTACCATCTGCTCTGGAGATGGGGGAGGGCTTTGAGCACAGACTCTTTTTATGTAGCAGTCATAAAACATTACAATTAGCTTAAAAATCAAAAGATGATGTATTGCTTTTATTTTATTTTAATAAAGTTTAAAGTTTAATAAAGTTCATCATGAGGTTGAAGTGAAAACAATAAATACTAAAAACAAACTTGTTTTCAAAGAAACTGAATCAGTTGGTGAATAAATCACTAAACAACCTGTTGATTTAAGTTAAAGGTTATATATGTGTATATATATATATATATATATATATATATATATATAGATATATACACAACATATATATATCTATATACATATATATATATATATTATATATATATATATATCTATATACAGCTCTGCTATCAAACAGGGAGAAAGAGTTAAAATGAGATAATGAATCAAAGCTGATGTGAAACTATAGAAACCGTAAACTGTAGAGCAGAAAAGGTAAATCTCTTTCTCATTAACCAAACCTTAACCTTAATGTATAAAGGATGAACAGTATGAATATATTAAAATATAAGCTGTGAGGATGTAATAATAACAGCTAAGTGATTGAATGTGAGTTCAGTCATGTAAGAACAGCGACCTACTCCTTTAAGTGTGTCGGCTCATTCAGCTCAAACTATTGTCTGAGTCGTTTGGGAGGACTGAACCATCTGTGTGGGGGGGGGGGGGGGGGGGGGAGGGGGGAGGGGAGGGGGAGGGGGGAGGGGGGGGGAGGGAGGGGGGGGGAGGGGGGAGGGGGGGGGGAGGGGGAGGGGGAGGGGGGGGCAGGAACCAGGATTCACTCTTATTTCTCTTCATTTCTTCTGTTTTTTACTGTTGATTTTAGAATTAAGGTTAGATATTCTATAGCTAGGTTAGATATTCTATAGCTAGGTTAGATATTCTATAGCTAGGTTAGATATTCTATCAGCTAGGTTAGATATTCTATAGCTAGGTTAGATATTCTATAGCTAGGTTAGATATTCTATAGCTAGGTTAGATATTCTATAGCTAGGTTAGATATTCTATAGCTAGGTTAGATATTCTATAGCTAGGTTAGATATTCTATAGCTAGGTTAGATATTCTATCAGCTAGGTTAGATATTCTATAGCTAGGTTAGATATTCTATCAGCTAGGTTAGATATTCTATAGCTAGGTTAGATATTCTATAGCTGGGTTAGATATTCTATAGCTAGGTTAGATATTCTATAGCTAGGTTAGATATTCTATCAGCTAGGTTAGATATTCTATCAGCTAGGTTAGATATTCTATAGCTAGGTTAGATATTCTATCAGCTAGGTTAGATATTCTATAGCTAGGTTAGATATTCTATAGCTAGGTTAGATATTCTATAGCTAGGTTAGATATTCTATAGCTAGGTTAGATATTCTATAGCTAGGTTAGATATTCTATCAGCTAGGTTAGATATTCTATAGCTAGGTTAGATATTCTATAGCTAGGTTAGATATTCTATAGCTAGGTTAGATATTCTATAGCTAGGTTAGATATTCTATAGTTAGGTTAGATATTCTATAGCTAGGTTAGATATTCTATAGCTAGGTTAGATATTCTATAGCTAGGTTAGATATTCTATAGCTAGGTTAGATATTCTATAGCTAGGTTAGATATTCTATAGCTAGGTTAGATATTCTATAGCTAGGTTAGATATTCTATAGCTAGGTTAGATATTCTATAGCTAGGTTAGATATTCTATCAGCTGGGTTAGATATTCTATCAGCTAGGTTAGATATTCTATAGCTAGGTTAGATATTCTATAGCTAGGTTAGATATTCTATAGCTGGGTTAGATATTCTATAGCTAGGTTAGATATTCTATAGCTAGGTTAGATATTCTATAGCTAGGTTAGATATTCTATAGCTAGGTTAGATATTCTATAGCTGGGTTAGATATTCTATCAGCTAGGTTAGATATTCTATAGCTAGGTTAGATATTCTATAGCTAGGTTAGATATTCTATAGCTAGGTTAGATATTCTATAGCTAGGTTAGATATTCTATAGCTGGGTTAGATATTCTATCAGCTAGGTTAGATATTCTATAGCTAGGTTAGATATTCTATAGCTAGGTTAGATATTCTATAGCTAGGTTAGATATTCTATAGCTAGGTTAGATATTCTATAGCTGGGTTAGATATTCTATAGCTAGGTTAGATATTCTATAGCTAGGTTAGATATTCTATCAGCTAGGTTAGATATTCTATAGCTAGGTTAGATATTCTATAGCTAGGTTAGATATTCTATAGCTAGGTTAGATATTCTATAGCTAGGTTAGATATTCTATCAGCTAGGTTAGATATTCTATAGCTAGGTTAGATATTCTATAGCTAGGTTAGATATTCTATAGCTAGGTTAGATATTCTATAGCTAGGTTAGATATTCTATAGCTAGGTTAGATATTCTATAGCTAGGTTAGATATTCTATAGCTAGGTTAGATATTCTATAGCTAGGTTAGATATTCTATAGCTAGGTTAGATATTCTATCAGCTAGGTTAGATATTCTATAGCTAGGTTAGATATTCTATAGCTAGGTTAGATATTCTATAGCTAGGTTAGATATTCTATAGCTAGGTTAGATATTCTATAGCTAGGTTAGATATTCTATAGCTAGGTTAGATATTCTATAGCTAGGTTAGATATTCTATCAGCTAGGTTAGATATTCTATAGCTAGGTTAGATATTCTATAGCTAGGTTAGATATTCTATAGCTAGGTTAGATATTCTATAGCTAGGTTAGATATTCTATAGCTAGGTTAGATATTCTATAGCTAGGTTAGATATTCTATAGCTAGGTTAGATATTCTATCAGCTAGGTTAGATATTCTATAGCTAGGTTAGATATTCTATAGCTAGGTTAGATATTCTATAGCTAGGTTAGATATTCTATAGCTAGGTTAGATATTCTATAGCTAGGTTAGATATTCTATAGCTAGGTTAGATATTCTATAGCTAGGTTAGATATTCTATAGCTAGGTTAGATATTCTATAGCTAGGTTAGATATTCTATAGCTAGGTTAGATATTCTATAGCTAGGTTAGATATTCTATAGCTAGGTTAGATATTCTATAGCTAGGTTAGATATTCTATAGCTAGGTTAGATATTCTATAGCTAGGTTAGATATTCTATAGCTAGGTTAGATATTCTATAGCTAGGTTAGATATTCTATAGCTAGGTTAGATATTCTATAGCTAGGTTAGATATTCTATAGCTAGGTTAGATATTCTATAGCTAGGTTAGATATTCTATAGCTAGGTTAGATATTCTATAGCTAGGTTAGATATTCTATAGCTAGGTTAGATATTCTATAGCTAGGTTAGATATTCTATAGCTAGGTTAGATATTCTATAGCTAGGTTAGATATTCTATAGCTAGGTTAGATATTCTATAGCTAGGTTAGATATTCTATCAGCTAGGTTAGATATTCTATAGCTAGGTTAGATATTCTATAGCTAGGTTAGATATTCTATAGCTAGGTTAGATATTCTATAGCTAGGTTAGATATTCTATAGCTAGGTTAGATATTCTATAGCTAGGTTAGATATTCTATAGCTAGGTTAGATATTCTATAGCTAGGTTAGATATTCTATAGCTAGGTTAGATATTCTATAGCTAGGTTAGATATTCTATAGCTAGGTTAGATATTCTATAGCTAGGTTAGATATTCTATAGCTAGGTTAGATATTCTATAGCTAGGTTAGATATTCTATAGCTAGGTTAGATATTCTATAGCTAGGTTAGATATTCTATAGCTAGGTTAGATATTCTATAGCTAGGTTAGATATTCTATAGCTAGGTTAGATATTCTATAGCTAGGTTAGATATTCTATAGCTAGGTTAGATATTCTATAGCTAGGTTAGATATTCTATAGCTAGGTTAGATATTCTATAGCTAGGTTAGATATTCTATAGCTAGGTTAGATATTCTATAGCTAGGTTAGATATTCTATCAGCTAGGTTAGATATTCTATAGCTAGGTTAGATATTCTATAGCTAGGTTAGATATTCTATAGCTAGGTTAGATATTCTATAGCTAGGTTAGATATTCTATAGCTAGGTTAGATATTCTATAGCTAGGTTAGATATTCTATAGCTAGGTTAGATATTCTATAGCTAGGTTAGATATTCTATAGCTAGGTTAGATATTCTATAGCTAGGTTAGATATTCTATAGCTAGGTTAGATATTCTATAGCTAGGTTAGATATTCTATAGCTAGGTTAGATATTCTATAGCTAGGTTAGATATTCTATAGCTAGGTTAGATATTCTATAGCTAGGTTAGATATTCTATAGCTAGGTTAGATATTCTATAGCTAGGTTAGATATTCTATAGCTAGGTTAGATATTCTATAGCTAGGTTAGATATTCTATAGCTAGGTTAGATATTCTATAGCTAGGTTAGATATTCTATAGCTAGGTTAGATATTCTATAGCTAGGTTAGATATTCTATAGCTAGGTTAGATATTCTATAGCTAGGTTAGATATTCTATAGCTAGGTTAGATATTCTATAGCTAGGTTAGATATTCTATAGCTAGGTTAGATATTCTATAGCTAGGTTAGATATTCTATAGCTAGGTTAGATATTCTATAGCTAGGTTAGATATTCTATAGCTAGGTTAGATATTCTATAGCTAGGTTAGATATTCTATAGCTAGGTTAGATATTCTATAGCTAGGTTAGATATTCTATAGCTAGGTTAGATATTCTATAGCTAGGTTAGATATTCTATAGCTAGGTTAGATATTCTATAGCTAGGTTAGATATTCTATAGCTAGGTTAGATATTCTATAGCTAGGTTAGATATTCTATAGCTAGGTTAGATATTCTATAGCTAGGTTAGATATTCTATAGCTAGGTTAGATATTCTATAGCTAGGTTAGATATTCTATAGCTAGGTTAGATATTCTATAGCTAGGTTAGATATTCTATAGCTAGGTTAGATATTCTATAGCTAGGTTAGATATTCTATAGCTAGGTTAGATATTCTATAGCTAGGTTAGATATTCTATAGCTAGGTTAGATATTCTATAGCTAGGTTAGATATTCTATAGCTAGGTTAGATATTCTATAGCTAGGTTAGATATTCTATAGCTAGGTTAGATATTCTATAGCTAGGTTAGATATTCTATAGCTAGGTTAGATATTCTATAGCTAGGTTAGATATTCTATAGCTAGGTTAGATATTCTATAGCTAGGTTAGATATTCTATAGCTAGGTTAGATATTCTATAGCTAGGTTAGATATTCTATAGCTAGGTTAGATATTCTATAGCTAGGTTAGATATTCTATAGCTAGGTTAGATATTCTATAGCTAGGTTAGATATTCTATAGCTAGGTTAGATATTCTATAGCTAGGTTAGATATTCTATAGCTAGGTTAGATATTCTATAGCTAGGTTAGATATTCTATAGCTAGGTTAGATATTCTATCAGCTAGGTTAGATATTCTATCAGCTAGGTTAGATATTCTATAGCTAGGTTAGATATTCTATAGCTAGGTTAGATATTCTATAGCTAGGTTAGATATTCTATAGCTAGGTTAGATATTCTATAGCTAGGTTAGATATTCTATAGCTAGGTTAGATATTCTATAGCTAGGTTAGATATTCTATAGCTAGGTTAGATATTCTATAGCTAGGTTAGATATTCTATAGCTAGGTTAGATATTCTATAGCTAGGTTAGATATTCTATAGCTAGGTTAGATATTCTATAGCTAGGTTAGATATTCTATAGCTAGGTTAGATATTCTATAGCTAGGTTAGATATTCTATAGCTAGGTTAGATATTCTATAGCTAGGTTAGATATTCTATAGCTAGGTTAGATATTCTATAGCTAGGTTAGATATTCTATAGCTAGGTTAGATATTCTATAGCTAGGTTAGATATTCTATAGCTAGGTTAGATATTCTATAGCTAGGTTAGATATTCTATAGCTAGGTTAGATATTCTATAGCTAGGTTAGATATTCTATAGCTAGGTTAGATATTCTATAGCTAGGTTAGATATTCTATAGCTAGGTTAGATATTCTATAGCTAGGTTAGATATTCTATAGCTAGGTTAGATATTCTATAGCTAGGTTAGATATTCTATAGCTAGGTTAGATATTCTATAGCTAGGTTAGATATTCTATAGCTAGGTTAGATATTCTATAGCTAGGTTAGATATTCTATAGCTAGGTTAGATATTCTATAGCTAGGTTAGATATTCTATAGCTAGGTTAGATATTCTATAGCTAGGTTAGATATTCTATAGCTAGGTTAGATATTCTATAGCTAGGTTAGATATTCTATAGCTAGGTTAGATATTCTATAGCTAGGTTAGATATTCTATAGCTAGGTTAGATATTCTATAGCTAGGTTAGATATTCTATAGCTAGGTTAGATATTCTATAGCTAGGTTAGATATTCTATAGCTAGGTTAGATATTCTATAGCTAGGTTAGATATTCTATAGCTAGGTTAGATATTCTATAGCTAGGTTAGATATTCTATAGCTAGGTTAGATATTCTATAGCTAGGTTAGATATTCTATAGCTAGGTTAGATATTCTATCAGCTAGGTTAGATATTCTATAGCTAGGTTAGATATTCTATAGCTAGGTTAGATATTCTATAGCTAGGTTAGATATTCTATAGCTAGGTTAGATATTCTATAGCTAGGTTAGATATTCTATAGCTAGGTTAGATATTCTATAGCTAGGTTAGATATTCTATAGCTAGGTTAGATATTCTATAGCTAGGTTAGATATTCTATAGCTAGGTTAGATATTCTATAGCTAGGTTAGATATTCTATAGCTAGGTTAGATATTCTATAGCTAGGTTAGATATTCTATAGCTAGGTTAGATATTCTATAGCTAGGTTAGATATTCTATAGCTAGGTTAGATATTCTATAGCTAGGTTAGATATTCTATAGCTAGGTTAGATATTCTATAGCTAGGTTAGATATTCTATAGCTAGGTTAGATATTCTATAGCTAGGTTAGATATTCTATAGCTAGGTTAGATATTCTATAGCTAGGTTAGATATTCTATAGCTAGGTTAGATATTCTATAGCTAGGTTAGATATTCTATAGCTAGGTTAGATATTCTATAGCTAGGTTAGATATTCTATAGCTAGGTTAGATATTCTATAGCTAGGTTAGATATTCTATAGCTAGGTTAGATATTCTATAGCTAGGTTAGATATTCTATAGCTAGGTTAGATATTCTATAGCTAGGTTAGATATTCTATAGCTAGGTTAGATATTCTATAGCTAGGTTAGATATTCTATAGCTAGGTTAGATATTCTATAGCTAGGTTAGATATTCTATAGCTAGGTTAGATATTCTATAGCTAGGTTAGATATTCTATAGCTAGGTTAGATATTCTATAGCTAGGTTAGATATTCTATAGCTAGGTTAGATATTCTATAGCTAGGTTAGATATTCTATAGCTAGGTTAGATATTCTATAGCTAGGTTAGATATTCTATAGCTAGGTTAGATATTCTATAGCTAGGTTAGATATTCTATAGCTAGGTTAGATATTCTATAGCTAGGTTAGATATTCTATAGCTAGGTTAGATATTCTATAGCTAGGTTAGATATTCTATAGCTAGGTTAGATATTCTATAGCTAGGTTAGATATTCTATAGCTAGGTTAGATATTCTATAGCTAGGTTAGATATTCTATAGCTAGGTTAGATATTCTATAGCTAGGTTAGATATTCTATAGCTAGGTTAGATATTCTATAGCTAGGTTAGATATTCTATAGCTAGGTTAGATATTCTATAGCTAGGTTAGATATTCTATCAGCTAGGTTAGATATTCTATCAGCTAGGTTAGATATTCTATAGCTAGGTTAGATATTCTATAGCTAGGTTAGATATTCTATAGCTAGGTTAGATATTCTATAGCTAGGTTAGATATTCTATAGCTAGGTTAGATATTCTATAGCTAGGTTAGATATTCTATAGCTAGGTTAGATATTCTATAGCTAGGTTAGATATTCTATAGCTAGGTTAGATATTCTATAGCTAGGTTAGATATTCTATAGCTAGGTTAGATATTCTATAGCTAGGTTAGATATTCTATAGCTAGGTTAGATATTCTATAGCTAGGTTAGATATTCTATAGCTAGGTTAGATATTCTATAGCTAGGTTAGATATTCTATAGCTAGGTTAGATATTCTATAGCTAGGTTAGATATTCTATAGCTAGGTTAGATATTCTATAGCTAGGTTAGATATTCTATAGCTAGGTTAGATATTCTATAGCTAGGTTAGATATTCTATAGCTAGGTTAGATATTCTATAGCTAGGTTAGATATTCTATAGCTAGGTTAGATATTCTATAGCTAGGTTAGATATTCTATAGCTAGGTTAGATATTCTATAGCTAGGTTAGATATTCTATAGCTAGGTTAGATATTCTATAGCTAGGTTAGATATTCTATAGCTAGGTTAGATATTCTATAGCTAGGTTAGATATTCTATAGCTAGGTTAGATATTCTATAGCTAGGTTAGATATTCTATAGCTAGGTTAGATATTCTATAGCTAGGTTAGATATTCTATAGCTAGGTTAGATATTCTATAGCTAGGTTAGATATTCTATAGCTAGGTTAGATATTCTATAGCTAGGTTAGATATTCTATAGCTAGGTTAGATATTCTATAGCTAGGTTAGATATTCTATAGCTAGGTTAGATATTCTATAGCTAGGTTAGATATTCTATAGCTAGGTTAGATATTCTATAGCTAGGTTAGATATTCTATAGCTAGGTTAGATATTCTATAGCTAGGTTAGATATTCTATAGCTAGGTTAGATATTCTATAGCTAGGTTAGATATTCTATAGCTAGGTTAGATATTCTATAGCTAGGTTAGATATTCTATAGCTAGGTTAGATATTCTATAGCTAGGTTAGATATTCTATAGCTAGGTTAGATATTCTATAGCTAGGTTAGATATTCTATAGCTAGGTTAGATATTCTATAGCTAGGTTAGATATTCTATAGCTAGGTTAGATATTCTATAGCTAGGTTAGATATTCTATAGCTAGGTTAGATATTCTATAGCTAGGTTAGATATTCTATAGCTAGGTTAGATATTCTATAGCTAGGTTAGATATTCTATAGCTAGGTTAGATATTCTATAGCTAGGTTAGATATTCTATAGCTAGGTTAGATATTCTATAGCTAGGTTAGATATTCTATAGCTAGGTTAGATATTCTATAGCTAGGTTAGATATTCTATAGCTAGGTTAGATATTCTATAGCTAGGTTAGATATTCTATAGCTAGGTTAGATATTCTATAGCTAGGTTAGATATTCTATAGCTAGGTTAGATATTCTATAGCTAGGTTAGATATTCTATAGCTAGGTTAGATATTCTATAGCTAGGTTAGATATTCTATAGCTAGGTTAGATATTCTATAGCTAGGTTAGATATTCTATAGCTAGGTTAGATATTCTATAGCTAGGTTAGATATTCTATAGCTAGGTTAGATATTCTATAGCTAGGTTAGATATTCTATAGCTAGGTTAGATATTCTATAGCTAGGTTAGATATTCTATAGCTAGGTTAGATATTCTATAGCTAGGTTAGATATTCTATAGCTAGGTTAGATATTCTATAGCTAGGTTAGATATTCTATAGCTAGGTTAGATATTCTATAGCTAGGTTAGATATTCTATAGCTAGGTTAGATATTCTATAGCTAGGTTAGATATTCTATAGCTAGGTTAGATATTCTATAGCTAGGTTAGATATTCTATAGCTAGGTTAGATATTCTATAGCTAGGTTAGATATTCTATAGCTAGGTTAGATATTCTATAGCTAGGTTAGATATTCTATAGCTAGGTTAGATATTCTATAGCTAGGTTAGATATTCTATAGCTAGGTTAGATATTCTATAGCTAGGTTAGATATTCTATAGCTAGGTTAGATATTCTATAGCTAGGTTAGATATTCTATAGCTAGGTTAGATATTCTATAGCTAGGTTAGATATTCTATAGCTAGGTTAGATATTCTATAGCTAGGTTAGATATTCTATAGCTAGGTTAGATATTCTATAGCTAGGTTAGATATTCTATAGCTAGGTTAGATATTCTATAGCTAGGTTAGATATTCTATAGCTAGGTTAGATATTCTATAGCTAGGTTAGATATTCTATAGCTAGGTTAGATATTCTATAGCTAGGTTAGATATTCTATAGCTAGGTTAGATATTCTATAGCTAGGTTAGATATTCTATAGCTAGGTTAGATATTCTATAGCTAGGTTAGATATTCTATAGCTAGGTTAGATATTCTATAGCTAGGTTAGATATTCTATAGCTAGGTTAGATATTCTATAGCTAGGTTAGATATTCTATCAGCTAGGTTAGATATTCTATCAGCTAGGTTAGATATTCTATAGCTAGGTTAGATATTCTATAGCTAGGTTAGATATTCTATAGCTAGGTTAGATATTCTATAGCTAGGTTAGATATTCTATAGCTAGGTTAGATATTCTATAGCTAGGTTAGATATTCTATAGCTAGGTTAGATATTCTATAGCTAGGTTAGATATTCTATAGCTAGGTTAGATATTCTATAGCTAGGTTAGATATTCTATAGCTAGGTTAGATATTCTATAGCTAGGTTAGATATTCTATAGCTAGGTTAGATATTCTATAGCTAGGTTAGATATTCTATAGCTAGGTTAGATATTCTATAGCTAGGTTAGATATTCTATAGCTAGGTTAGATATTCTATCAGCTAGGTTAGATATTCTATCAGCTAGGTTAGATATTCTATCAGCTAGGTTAGATATTCTATAGCTAGGTTAGATATTCTATAGCTAGGTTAGATATTCTATAGCTAGGTTAGATATTCTATAGCTAGGTTAGATATTCTATAGCTAGGTTAGATATTCTATAGCTAGGTTAGATATTCTATAGCTAGGTTAGATATTCTATAGCTAGGTTAGATATTCTATAGCTAGGTTAGATATTCTATAGCTAGGTTAGATATTCTATAGCTAGGTTAGATATTCTATAGCTAGGTTAGATATTCTATAGCTAGGTTAGATATTCTATAGCTAGGTTAGATATTCTATAGCTAGGTTAGATATTCTATAGCTAGGTTAGATATTCTATAGCTAGGTTAGATATTCTATAGCTAGGTTAGATATTCTATAGCTAGGTTAGATATTCTATAGCTAGGTTAGATATTCTATAGCTAGGTTAGATATTCTATAGCTAGGTTAGATATTCTATAGCTAGGTTAGATATTCTATAGCTAGGTTAGATATTCTATAGCTAGGTTAGATATTCTATAGCTAGGTTAGATATTCTATAGCTAGGTTAGATATTCTATAGCTAGGTTAGATATTCTATAGCTAGGTTAGATATTCTATAGCTAGGTTAGATATTCTATAGCTAGGTTAGATATTCTATAGCTAGGTTAGATATTCTATAGCTAGGTTAGATATTCTATAGCTAGGTTAGATATTCTATAGCTAGGTTAGATATTCTATAGCTAGGTTAGATATTCTATAGCTAGGTTAGATATTCTATAGCTAGGTTAGATATTCTATAGCTAGGTTAGATATTCTATAGCTAGGTTAGATATTCTATAGCTAGGTTAGATATTCTATAGCTAGGTTAGATATTCTATAGCTAGGTTAGATATTCTATAGCTAGGTTAGATATTCTATAGCTAGGTTAGATATTCTATAGCTAGGTTAGATATTCTATAGCTAGGTTAGATATTCTATAGCTAGGTTAGATATTCTATAGCTAGGTTAGATATTCTATAGCTAGGTTAGATATTCTATAGCTAGGTTAGATATTCTATAGCTAGGTTAGATATTCTATAGCTAGGTTAGATATTCTATAGCTAGGTTAGATATTCTATAGCTAGGTTAGATATTCTATAGCTAGGTTAGATATTCTATAGCTAGGTTAGATATTCTATAGCTAGGTTAGATATTCTATAGCTAGGTTAGATATTCTATAGCTAGGTTAGATATTCTATAGCTAGGTTAGATATTCTATAGCTAGGTTAGATATTCTATAGCTAGGTTAGATATTCTATAGCTAGGTTAGATATTCTATAGCTAGGTTAGATATTCTATAGCTAGGTTAGATATTCTATAGCTAGGTTAGATATTCTATAGCTAGGTTAGATATTCTATAGCTAGGTTAGATATTCTATAGCTAGGTTAGATATTCTATAGCTAGGTTAGATATTCTATAGCTAGGTTAGATATTCTATAGCTAGGTTAGATATTCTATAGCTAGGTTAGATATTCTATAGCTAGGTTAGATATTCTATAGCTAGGTTAGATATTCTATAGCTAGGTTAGATATTCTATCAGCTAGGTTAGATATTCTATAGCTAGGTTAGATATTCTATAGCTAGGTTAGATATTCTATAGCTAGGTTAGATATTCTATAGCTAGGTTAGATATTCTATAGCTAGGTTAGATATTCTATAGCTAGGTTAGATATTCTATAGCTAGGTTAGATATTCTATAGCTAGGTTAGATATTCTATAGCTAGGTTAGATATTCTATAGCTAGGTTAGATATTCTATAGCTAGGTTAGATATTCTATAGCTAGGTTAGATATTCTATAGCTAGGTTAGATATTCTATCAGCTAGGTTAGATATTCTATAGCTAGGTTAGATATTCTATCAGCTAGGTTAGATATTCTATAGCTAGGTTAGATATTCTATAGCTAGGTTAGATATTCTATAGCTAGGTTAGATATTCTATAGCTAGGTTAGATATTCTATAGCTAGGTTAGATATTCTATCAGCTAGGTTAGATATTCTATCAGCTAGGTTAGATATTCTATAGCTAGGTTAGATATTCTATAGCTAGGTTAGATATTCTATAGCTAGGTTAGATATTCTATAGCTAGGTTAGATATTCTATAGCTAGGTTAGATATTCTATAGCTAGGTTAGATATTCTATAGCTAGGTTAGATATTCTATAGCTAGGTTAGATATTCTATAGCTAGGTTAGATATTCTATAGCTAGGTTAGATATTCTATAGCTAGGTTAGATATTCTATAGCTAGGTTAGATATTCTATCAGCTAGGTTAGATATTCTATAGCTAGGTTAGATATTCTATCAGCTAGGTTAGATATTCTATAGCTAGGTTAGATATTCTATAGCTAGGTTAGATATTCTATAGCTAGGTTAGATATTCTATAGCTAGGTTAGATATTCTATAGCTAGGTTAGATATTCTATAGCTGGTTAGATATTCTATAGCTAGGTAGTATCTCGATAGCTAGGGGTTAGATATTCTATCAGCCTAGGTTAGATATTCTATCAGCTAGGTTAGATATTCTATAGCTAGGTAGAATTCTATAGCTAGGTTAGATATTCTATAGCTAGGTTAGATATTCTATAGCTAGGTTAGATATTCTATAGCTGGGTTAGATATTCTATAGCTAGGTTAGATATTCTATAGCTAGGTTAGATATTCTATAGCTAGGTTAGATATTCTATAGCTAGGTTAGATATTCTATAGCTAGGTTAGATATTCTATAGCTAGTTAGATATTCTATCAGCTAGGTTAGATATCTAGCTACGATTATAGCTAGGTTAGATATTCTATAGCTAGGTTAGATATTCTATCAGCTAGGTTAGATATTCTATAGCTAGGTTAGATATTCTATAGCTAGTTAGATATTCTAATAGCTAGGTTAGATATTCTATCAGCTAGGTTAGATATTCTATAGCTAGGTTAGATTTTCTAATAGCTAGGTTAGATATTCTATAGCTAGGTTAGATATTCTATCAGCTGGG
>NW_026910216.1:0-3000 GCF_963691925.1 Scomber scombrus
AGTACAAAGCCAAATGAATCCACAAAGATATTCACAAAGAAAACGGGGTCATATTTATGTAATATTGTAAAAGACTCTCAGTTAAGCCACTCAAAAGGCATCTTATCTTCACCCAAGCAAACGTAAAGGCACAAGCAGTCATTCCTTTTATTTTTATATAGGAGATTTTCACTTGTTTGTTAATGTGGAAAGTTTAGCAGTTGAACTGAGACAGTCTGTAAGCAGTCAGTCATGTACTAGCCATCAATAGTTCCAACACTATTAGCATCACAGAGAACTGTTTAGCTCAAACTGGCCACCGGACAGAGATGCATCACATCAAACATACTATCAGAAATATGGAAAATATTATATGGAATTAAAGGTAAATAACTCTGTCCTGGCTCATAATGACAGCTCCCCCCGTCCCATTGCATTATTATTCTATCATATTATCATTATATCAGTGGTTTAAAGTGATCTTCAAATGACAATATCGTATATTATTTCTAAGACAATATATCATCCAACAAAAGTAGTTATCATGACAGGCCTAGCTCTATGTAGCATTTTAGTGTCTTTTAGGGCATTATTTTAGTTCTCAGGCTGCTCTCTTTTAATCTTAAAGTTAGCCACTAGCTAGTGAACAGCTATCGGACACCAAAACAGAAGCTCATCAAGTGATCAGAAGCATGACTCCAAATGATTGCTAATTTTGGTGCGTATGTATTGGGCGTGTAAACCGATGACTGTTTGCTAACATGCCATAAACAATCGTATAAGATGATCTGTCAGTACTGTGTTTACAGCCTGTTGTGCTGCTGTACCTTTAAGTTTAAGTGGGATGTATTGACATTGTGATGTTTGACAGTGAGTGCTGAAATGATTAGTCAATTAAGCAAGAGTCAGTTAGCAGAAAATTGGTCAACAGTTTTGATTATCAGTTTATCGCTAAAGTGTTCTTGTGTTTTCTTTCTTCTTCTTTTAGTAGTTTCTTCTGTCATAAAAATAGAGACTGAAATTAAATAGCAAATAATTATTTGTGCTTTTATCTTCATTTCCACATTGTAAAATTGATCCCTTCCTGTCTTCCTCTCTCTTCCTGCCCTCATCTTCTCCCTCTCGTGCCCTCCGCAGGTGGCCAGATGTGCCAAAGAGAAAGAGGAAGAACAGCCAATGTTCGGTGAAGAGTATGTCTGGTAAGAGATTTTTATTTATCCGCCTTCACCTCTCTGTGTTTTTCTCTCACCGCCAAGACACCGAGCAAGCCAGTTCCACACAGGTTACTTGTAGGATGCTTTTGATGCTGCTGAAGGATTTGGCCAGTGTTCAGTGTAGCCCATCACTTTGTAGCCGGCTCCCCCTGGGCTTTGAATGGTGTCCCAAGTGTCATTACTATGATAATCTCCTCCTCAACATTTTATATTTCTCCTTCAGAGGCTTTGTTGGATATAAATTAGCTCACCTACTCACCAAAGCCTGAGCTTATAAGGTGTGTTTAAGTACAGGAGTAGATGAGATTCATAAGGAACAGAACTGAAATACAGAACCACCAAACTGGACAAATTTGGTACCAAAATAAAAGTGATTTATAGTTTTAAACTCCAATTAGGAAACATTTTGTCATACAAAATTAACAATTGTGACTTATCCAGTATGGTTAATCAATGATGGAAAACAATGTAATTAAAGGTACAGTCAGCATTTTTTAACCAAGTAAACACAGGTATGTTTATACTTTAAATATAATTACATGACTTTTGATGTTTGATGACGAGGCAATTTTTTTGCCGTGTCTCAAATCACATACTTATGTTAGTACACTGTGTGCACTATGTACTTACTTGTGTAGGGCTCAAATTTCAACAGGTTAGTGTTGTCTCGGATCAAACACGGCCGTTGCGTACATGGCCAGAAATGACAATTGGCTAGTTAGCAAGCTAGCCATAGCATTCACTTTATTGTTCATGGTACCAAATCATTACAGACTGCTAAATTAACCCAAGAAACCAAGATTTGAGACACAGCATTTGTGTTTTTTAGTTCAATCAGATATGCCTTCAAAAGATAAGTCAAACCATGTTACAAGCAGTGTTTTCTCCAGTGACATACTCAACTCAATTTTCATTTGGCACAGCTTTGTAGTCACCATTTAAATTTGACTGGAGGCTGGTGTGATTCACCTCAACATGCAACATGTTTAATTTTTTTTTTCACATCTTGAAGCCAAATGTGGGCAAAATCCAAACAGCATTAACATCACATGTCAGTCCAAGAACATATATCATACATACATCAATCATAAAACAACATTACTCATACAGATGCTACTTTTTAAATAATGGAGCCATGTGGTAATTTGGATTTATTAAAGTTTGAGAATGATACTAAAGAATGCTCTCTGTTCTATTAGTAAAAACAAGGACATATTTGTGAGAAGAAAAACACACACACTCCAGCCTCCAGGGAAGTGTAAAAGAAGAGCAGCTCTCAAGTGATCACACGATAAATCACATGCAACCGCAGCTTGGAGCGGAACCGGACACGAGAATTTAACCTACATCTGCCGTGTTGAAAAATAATCTCAGTTGTGTCGTTCCGCAGTTTCCTTCAGTTACAATTAACAGTATACAAATGTGGGTCAAGTTATAAGAAACTGGCACTAGAACTCTTAACCAGGCCCTCTTTTAAATATAGGAGTTTAAATATAGGAGGAGGAGGAGGAGGAGGAGGATAGAGTAGCATTGTAAGTCAAAACTTTAAAAATAGTTTTTATTTTTAACTCTGCATGTGTAGGAGTTAAAATGAAAGACTTTCACATGTTACACCTTTCACTTAAGTCACTTTTGGCAGTTTAATTACTTTCAAGGTTAAAAAAAATAACGTGAGTGTTCTGGCGAGTACTTCCAGGCCAAGCTGCCTCCATTTGTTCTTAGAGAAAGCATGTGATGATGGCAGACAGTTGCAAATGGTTTCACATGTCTTGCTCAGGATCTACTTTTTTCATGTGGCTTCAGTAGT
>NW_026910217.1:0-2000 GCF_963691925.1 Scomber scombrus
CTGCTGTTATCTACCAGCCTTGATCCTTGCGGTCAGTGAACAGGTCTGATTTGTGTGACCAGGTGATTTATACCACACCTTCCCACAATGCTGGGTGGAGGCTGTGTGTGTGTGTGTTTAGGTGTGTGTGTGGAGGTGTGTGTGTGTGTGTGTGGAGGCTGCTACGGCTCGATACCGAAGCAGAAACTCACCTGAAACAAAGACTCTTTTCTTTTATAGCAGCCACACAGAGGAAGTGTGTCTTTTTGTGTGTGTCTCTCTCTCTCTCTCTCTCTGTGTCTCTCTCTATCTGTCTCTCTCTATATATATATATATATCATGTGTGTGTGTGTCTCTCTCTCTCTCTCTCTCTCTCTCTCTCTCTCTCTCTCTCTCTCTCTCTCTCTCTCTCTCTCTCTCTCTCTCTCTCTCTCTCTCTCTCTCTCTCTGTGTGTGTTTTCATGGAGGACATAGAGTCCGTGTGCTGCAGGTTGTTTCCTCTCAGATTAGCTCAGTCGTCATCACACAGGAATGTAGACTGTGGTTCACTACCTGCTGTTAGAGCTACAGGTAAACACACGGAGCAGTTTGAAGTTGATTGCATGTGTTTGTTTTTTATTTTTACTAGTTTCACCGTATTATGATCCTGAGTTGTATTTTCATGGTGTTCATTACCTCACAAACAGCTGATCATTACAGCACTGAGTCAACAACTAAAACAGGTGTCTCATCCTTCTGTTATTACACTTCTTTATATTAGTATGGAAGTATGGGGGGGAAAAAAGCAGTGTACTATGGGAAGTTTATGGGGAGTAAGTAGTTCCATATAACGGTGTTACGGTATTAAATTATACGTGACTTCATACCCAGGAGCAACTCAATGTGCTTTATATAAAAACAAACATTAAACAATAACAATTAGAAGCATTAAAACATACAATAAAAAAAACAACAACAATCCAATAATAGTAAAATTGGTTTTAAAAATGTGTTTTTCTACACTAAGCTCCACTATACCTGCCATCAGCAGGTTTATTGGGTTCACTTAGCAGATTCAAACTTTTACAGTTCTTGCATACTGCATACTGCATATGATATTCCATATATATTCAATATCGTGAGCTGAGGTTAGAGACACAGTTACAGGTCTGATGAAAGAGGAGCAGCAGATGTTTGTCTCAGTTTAAAATGAGCCGAGTGAGTCTGAGAGGAGGAAGCTTCAGTTTCTGATGAGACATCTGATATAATAGGGTGGGGAGAAGATTTAGGTTCTTTAAAGTAAAGAGGAAAGTGATTCTCCTGCTTCATGTGATGGGATTCGTCTTCATTCTCCTCCTCTTCTTCCTCGTCTTCCTCCTGCTTCTCCTCCTTCTCCTTCTCATCCTCGTCCTCCTTCTCCTCCTCCTCCTCCTTCTCCTCCTCCTCCTACTCTTTCTCCTCTTCCTCCTTCTCCTCCTCCTTTTCCTCCTTCTCCTACTCTTCCTCCTCCTCCCTGCTTCTACTCCTACTCATCTTCCTCCTGTTCGTCCTTGTCCTCCCCCTGCTTCTCCTCCTCCTCTTTCTTGTCCTCCTCCTCGTCCTCCTGCTCCTCTTCATCCTCCTCCTTCTCCTCCTCTTCCTTGTCCTCCTCTTCCTCTTCCTCCTCCTTCTCTTCCTCCTTCTCTTCCTCCTCTTCCTCTTGCTTCTCCTCCTCTTCCTCTTGCTTCTCCTCCTCCTCCTCTTGCTTCTCCTCCTCGTCCTCTTGCTCATTCTCCTTCTTCTCCTCCTCCTCTTCCTCTTGCTTCTCCTCCTCCTCCTCTTGCTTCTCCTCCTCGTCCTCTTGCTCATTCTCCTTCTTATCCTCCTCCTCCTCCTCTTGCTTCTCCTCCTCCACGTCCTGTTCTTCCTCCTCGTCGTTGTTGTCCTCCTGCTTCTCGTCTTCCTCGTCCTCCTCCTTTTCCTCTTCCTCCTCCTCCTCATTCTCCTCTTCCTCCTCATCTTTCTCCTGTTCTTATTCCTCCTCCTCCTCTTTTCTCTTCTTC
>NW_026910218.1:0-20916 GCF_963691925.1 Scomber scombrus
CAGGACTTTTACAGGTTTTTCAGACCGTGAGAAAAAACCTGCAGGAACAACTGAAGGAGTGAAAAGCAAGAAATAAAGGAGAAGAGGAGGAGGAGGAGGAGGAGGAGGAGTGGAGGGGTGTAAACAACCTTTGGACCCTGATCTGTTAACGCACCTTTATTCCTGCAGGAACACAACAGACACACACACACACACACACACACACACACACACACACACACACACACACACACACACACACACACACACACTCACCTTCTTCTACTGAAACACGTCAGAAACTTTCCTCCCTGTTTGCAGTGAACCACGGTGGCAGTCTGCAAGAAGAGCTGGAAAAAAAACCCTATTCCTGTCGTTAATATTCCATAAAAGCAGAGTTTCCTCTTCCAGGAGTGTTTCCGGCTCGGTCTACTTCCTCCTCACACAACTTACTTCCTCTAAAAACACTCAAAACTTTCATGGATTTGAGGAACTTTGGTGTTTTTTTTAGTCCGTCGGCGTCTTTCACTGACTGCTGCGTGAATGCCTCATTCTCCCCGCTGCGGGCTGCAGGATGCGGGACGGAGGTCAAGTTACCGCAACATACAACACGCAACTTCCGGCTCGGACTTTCACATTAAACTTCATACAGCAAGCCGGAGAAAAAAAGTATTATGAGTGATGTAGTATGCAGTATTACAGTAAAGTACTGCAGTATTATAGTGATGTAGTATGCAGTATTACAGTAAAAGTACTGCAGTATTATGAGTGATGTAGTATGCAGTATTACAGTAAAGTACTGCAGTATTATAGTGATGTAGTATGCAGTACTACAGTAAAAGTACTGCAGTATTATAGTGATGTAGTATGCAGTACTACAGTAAAAGTACTGCAGTATTATAGTGATGTAGTATGCAGTATTACAGTAAAGTACTGCAGTATTATAGTGATGTAGTATGCAGTATTACAGTAAAAGTACTGCAGTATTATAGTGATGTAGTATGCAGTATTACAGTAAAAGTACTGCAGTATTATAGTGATGTAGTATGCAGTATTACAGTAAAAGTACTGCAGTATTATGAGTGATGTAGTATGCAGTATTACAGTAAAAGTACTGCAGTATTATAGTGATGTAGTATGCAGTATTACAGTAAAAGTACTGCAGTATTATGAGTGATGTAGTATGCAGTATTACAGTAAAAGTACTGCAGTATTATGAGCGATGTAGTATGCAGTATTACAGTAAAAGTACTGCAGTATTATAGTGATGTAGTATGCAGTATTACAGTAAAGTACTGCAGTATTATGAGCGATGTAGTATGCAGTATTACAGTAAAAGTACTGCAGTATTATGAGCGATGTAGTATGCAGTATTACAGTAAAGTACTGCAGTATTGTGAGTGATGTAGTATGCAGTATTACAGTAAAAGTACTGCAGTATTATAGTGATGTAGTATGCAGTATTACAGTAAAAGTACTGCAGTATTATAGTGATGTAGTATGCAGTATTACAGTAAAGTACTGCAGTATTGTGAGTGATGTAGTATGCAGTATTACAGTAACAGTACTGCAGTATTATGAGTGATGTAGTATGCAGTATTACAGTAAAGTACTGCAGTATTATGAGTGATGTAGTATGCAGTATTACAGTAAAGTACTGCAGTATTATGAGCGATGTAGTATGCAGTATTACAGTAAAGTACTGCAGTATTATAGTGATGTAGTATGCAGTATTACAGTAAAAGTACTGCAGTATTATAGTGATGTAGTATGCAGTATTACAGTAAAGTACTGCAGTATTATGAGTGATGTAGTATGCAGTATTACAGTAAAAGTACTGCAGTATTATGAGTGATGTAGTATGCAGTATTACAGTAAAAGTACTGCAGTATTATAGTGATGTAGTATGCAGTATTACAGTAAAAGTACTGCAGTATTATGAGTGATGTAGTATGCAGTATTACAGTAAAGTAGTGCAGTATTATAGTGATGTAGTATGCAGTATTACAGTAAAAGTACTGCAGTATTATAGTGATGTAGTATGCAGTATTACAGTAAAGTACTGCAGTATTATAGTGATGTAGTATGCAGTATTACAGTAAAGTACTGCAGTATTATGAGTGATGTAGTATGCAGTATTACAGTAAAAGTACTGCAGTATTATAGTGATGTAGTATGCAGTATTACAGTAAAAGTACTGCAGTATTATAGTGATGTAGTATGCAGTATTACAGTAAAAGTACTGCAGTATTATAGTGATGTAGTATGCAGTATTACAGTAAAGTACTGCAGTATTATGAGTGATGTAGTATGCAGTATTACAGTAAAGTACTGCAGTATTATAGTGATGTAGTATGCAGTATTACAGTAAAGTAGTGGTTTGGTCCTCTGACTGATATATTATTATTATGACATCATTAGATTATTAATAGTGAAGCATCAGTGTTAGAGCAGCATGTTACTGTTGTAGCTGCTGGAGGTGGAGCTAGTTTACACTACTTTATATACAGTTAGCTAGTTTAGTCCAGTGGTTCCCAACCTAGGGGTGGGGCCCCTCCAAAGGGTCAGCAGATAAATGTGAGGGGTGGTGAGATGATTAATGGGAGAGGAAAGAAGAACAAACTAAGTTCTGATACACAAATGTGTTTTCAGTTTTTGGACTTTTTCTCTAATCTTTGATTTTTGCTGAAATATTGGATCATTTGAACATTTATAGTTGTATTTATAAAGCTTGTTATATTATCCATTGTGTCAACGTGAAGATTTGATGATAAACTGAATATTTTATTTCTAATAAATAAAAAAAAAAGAAAATTTGACAGAAATGCTTTTATGTTGAAGAATCAGTCACGTGTTTCCGGTTTGATCTCCTCTCAGTGAGGATGTTAACAGATATATTTTAAACCCTCCCACAATAATTTCTCCTCCTCCAAAAAAACCCCCCAAACATCTAAACCTGTGTTTTATGTTTATTTAACAATCACTTCATTTCCTTCTGGAGGCTTCAGATGAACATTAAACAATAAACACAAGCTGCCTTCTTTACTTTTAACACATTCAACTATTAATGATGTAACAATGTTTAGTTTAGTTTAGAACTGAATCTAACAGCTGATTATTTTCTCAGTCAATTATTTTGTTTCTAAAATGTCAGAAAACAATAATAAAAAAATGTAATTATCATTTCTAAAGTCTTTAGATTTTTATTTCTGTCTGATCAACAGTCAAAAATCCACAAATACCCACTTTACACATTAACCCTCCTGTTGTCCTCGAGTCAAGGAAGCAAGGGAGGAAGAAGGAAGGATGGAAGTGAGGAAGAAAGAAGGAAATGAGGAAGGAAAGGAGGAAGAAGGAAGGAAGAGAGGAAAGACGAAGGAGGGAGGAAGAAGGAAGGAAGAGAGGAAGGAAGAAGGTAGGATGGAAGTGAGGAAGAAAGAAGGAAAGGAGGAAGGAAAGGAGGAAGGAAGGGAGGAAGGAAGGGAGGAAGAAGGAAGGAAGAGAGGAAGGAAGAATGAGGGAGGAAGAAGGAAGGAAGAGAGGAAGGAAGAAGGTAGGAAGGAAGGGAGGAAGAAGGTAGGATGGAAGTGAGGAAGAAGGAAGGAAGAGAGGAAGGAAGAAAGATGGAGGAAGAAGGAAGGAAGAGAGGAAGGAAGGAAGGAAGGAAGGGAGTAAGGAAGGGAGGAAAGAGAGAGGAAGGAAAGAAAGAGAGGAGGGAGGGAGGAAGGAAGGAGGGAAGGAAGAAAAAGAAAGAAAAATCAAAACAGGCGACAGGAGGGTCAAATGATTTATTAATTGTCCATCTTGCCAACACTTATTATCACTGAGTCTTAGACTGTTAAATTAAATGTAAGTTAAAGTGTGACTACTAACCTTCGTTCTCTACAGGTGACGAGTCAGCAGAGGAGACGACAGGAAACTGTATAAATATATAATCTATAAAAGATACAAACATGACTCTTCATTTCATTTCTACAAACAGACTCATGAATGAAAAACATCAGCTGTGAGTCTCAAGACATCCTTCGTCTTCATCAGTGTAAACAACTCTTCACTCTGTTGTTATTTATTCCACTTCCTTTCTTCTTCTCTTCCTTCTCACTGATTGGCTGTTCAGTTCCTCCTCTGTCACTGAACTGTCCTGATTTCATTCACCAGGTCCTCTGAGCTTCATATAAAGACTTCACTTGTTCTCTGTCACCTTCACACAGGACAGCAGACCTGCTCAGAGCTTTTATAACTTTAGTTAATTGAAAACTTCATTTACACTTTAATGTAATTATGATGGGATCATTTCATTTGTGTAAATTGAATCTTGTATCTTTCTCTTTCTCTTTCAGACCCATGTGTGTCTTTTCCTTCCTTTCATTTACTGCTGCTTCAGTACGATCCTGATTATAGAAATAAGTCTTTTATTAATAGTGAAGTTTCATGAGCTTCCTCCCTTCCACACATCCTGACCGATGGCCGTGATGATGGTCGACCTCTTCTGAACTTCCTGTTTCACACTTTTAAAAACAGGACTGAGAGCAGCAGCAACAAGAGGAAAACAAACAAACACTGAATTTATTTCTGAAAGAGAGCTGCTGAGTCTGTAAGTGCTGTGCTGCCACCTGCAGGCCAAACATGGTGCTACAGAACAGAAGAGTATAGAATGGAGCAGAGTAGAATACAGTAGAGTAGAATAGAGTTGCATATAGTAGAATAGAGTTGCATACAGTAGAATAGAGTTGCATATAGTAGAATAGAGTTGCATACAGTAGAATAGAGTTGCATATAGTAGAATAGAGTTGCATACAGTAGAATAGAGTTGCATATAGTAGAATAGAGTTGCATACAGTAGAATAGAGTTGCATACAGTAGAATAGAGTTGCATACAATAGAATAGAGTTGCATATAGTAGAATAGAGTTGCATACAGTAGAGTAGAGTTGCATACAGTAGAATAGAGTTGCATACAGTAGAATAGAGTTGCATATAGTAGAATAGAGTTGCATACAGTAGAGTAGAGTTGCATACAATAGAATAGAGTTGCATACAGTAGAATAGAGTTGCATACAGTAGAATAGAATAGAGTTGCATACAGTAGAATAGAGTTGCATACAGTAGAATAGAGTTGCATATAATAGAGTAGAGTTGCATACAATAGAATAGAGTTGCATATAGTAGAATAGAGTTGCATATAGTATAACAGAGTTGCATACAATAGAATAGAGATGCATATAGTAGAATAGAGTAGAGTAGAATAGAGTTGCATACAGTAGAATAGAGCTGCATACAGTAGAATAGAGTTGCATACAGAAGAATAGAGTTGCATATAGTAGAATAGAGTTGCTTACAGTAGAATAGAGTTGCATACAGTAGAATAGAGTTGCATACAGTAGAATAGAGTTGCATATAGTAGAATAGAGTTGCATACAGTAGAATAGAGTTGCATACAGTAGAGTAGAGTTGCATACAATAGAATAGAGTTGCATACAGTAGAATAGAGTTGCATACAGTAGAATAGAATAGAGTTGCATACAGTAGAATAGAGTTGCATACAGTAGAATAGAGTTGCATATAATAGAGTAGAGTTGCATACAATAGAATAGAGTTGCATATAGTAGAATAGAGTTGCATATAGTATAACAGAGTTGCATACAATAGAATAGAGTTGCATACAGTAGAATAGAGATGCATATAGTAGAATAGAGTAGAGTAGAATAGAGTTGCATATAGTAGAATAGAGTTGCATACAGTAGAATAGAGCTGCATACAGTAGAATAGAGTTGCATACAGAAGAATAGAGTTGCATATAGTAGAATAGAGTTGCTTACAGTAGAATAGAGTTGCTTACAGTAGAATAGAGTTGCTTACAGTAGAATAGAGTAGAGTAGAATAGAGTTGCATATAGTAGAATAGAGTTGCATACAGTAGAGTAGAGTTGCATACAGTAGAATAGAGTTGCATACAGTAGAATAGAGTTGCTTACAGTAGAATAGAGTTGCTTACAGTAGAATAGAGTAGAGTAGAATAGAGTTGCATATAGTAGAATAGAGTTGCATATAGTAGAATAGAGTTGCATGCAGTAGAATAGAGTTGCTTACAGTAGAATAGAGTTGCTTACAGTAGAATAGAGTTGCATACAGTAGAATAGAGTTGCATATAGTAGAATAGAGTTGCATACAGTAGAATAGAGTTGCATATAGTAGAATAGAGTTGCATACAGTAGAATAGAGTTGCATATAGTAGAATAGAGTTGCATACAATAGAATAGAGTTGCATATAGTAGAATAGAGTTGCATACAGTAGAATAGAGTTGCATATAGTAGAATAGAGTTGCATACAGTAGAATAGAGTTGCATACAGTAGAATAGAGTTGCATACAATAGAATAGAGTTGCATATAGTAGAATAGAGTTGCATACAGTAGAGTAGAGTTGCATACAGTAGAATAGAGTTGCATACAGTAGAATAGAGTTGCATATAGTAGAATAGAGTTGCATACAGTAGAGTAGAGTTGCATACAATAGAATAGAGTTGCATACAGTAGAATAGAGTTGCATACAGTAGAATAGAATAGAGTTGCATACAGTAGAATAGAGTTGCATACAGTAGAATAGAGTTGCATATAATAGAGTAGAGTTGCATACAATAGAATAGAGTTGCATATAGTAGAATAGAGTTGCATATAGTATAACAGAGTTGCATACAATAGAATAGAGATGCATATAGTAGAATAGAGTAGAGTAGAATAGAGTTGCATACAGTAGAATAGAGCTGCATACAGTAGAATAGAGTTGCATACAGAAGAATAGAGTTGCATATAGTAGAATAGAGTTGCTTACAGTAGAATAGAGTTGCATACAGTAGAATAGAGTTGCATACAGTAGAATAGAGTTGCATATAGTAGAATAGAGTTGCATACAGTAGAATAGAGTTGCATACAGTAGAGTAGAGTTGCATACAATAGAATAGAGTTGCATACAGTAGAATAGAGTTGCATACAGTAGAATAGAATAGAGTTGCATACAGTAGAATAGAGTTGCATACAGTAGAATAGAGTTGCATACAGTAGAGTAGAGTTGCATACAATAGAATAGAGTTGCATATAGTAGAATAGAGTTGCATACAATAGAGTAGAGTTGCATACAGTAGAATAGAGATGTATACAGTAGAATAGAGTTGCATACAGTAGAATAGAGTTGCATATAGTAGAATAGAGATGCATACAGTAGAATAGAGTTGCATATAGTAGAATAGAGTTGCATACAGTAGAATAGAGTTGCATATAGTAGAATAGAGTTGCATACAATAGAGTAGAGTTGCATACAGTAGAATAGAGTTGCATACAGTAGAATAGAGTTGCATACAGTAGAATAGAGTTGCATATAGTAGAATAGAGTTGCATACAGTAGAATAGAGTTGCATATAGTATAACAGAGTTGCATACAGTAGAATATAGTTGCATATAGTATAACAGAGTTGCATACAGTAGAATAGAATAGAGTTGCATATAGTAGAATACAGTTGCATACAATAGAATAGAGTTGCATACAGTAGAATAGAGTTGCATACAGTAGAATAGAGTTGCATATAGTAGAATAGAGTTGCATATAGTAGAATAGAGTTGCATACAGTAGAATAGAGTTGCATATAGTAGAATACAGTTGCATATAGTAGAATACAGTTGCATACAATAGAGTAGAGTTGCATACAGTAGAATAAAGTTGCATATAGTAGAATAGAGTTGCATACAGTAGAATAGAGTTGCATACAGTAGAATAGAGTTGCATATAGTAGAATAGAGTTGCATACAGTAGAGTAGAGTTGCATATAGTAGAATAGAGATGCATACAGTAGAATAGAGTTGCATATAGTAGAATAGAGTTGCATACAGTAGAGTAGAGTTGCATATAGTAGAATAGAGTTGCATACAGTAGAGTAGAGTTGCATATAGTAGAATAGAGTTGCATATAGTAGAATAGAGTTGCATACAGTAGAATAGAGTTGCATATAGTAGAATAGAGTTGCATACAGTAGAATAGAGTTGCATACAGTAGAATAGAGTAGAGTAGAATAGAGTTGCATACAGTAGAGTAGAGTTGCATATAGTAGAATAGAGTTGCATACAGTAGAATAGAGTTGCATATAGTAGAATAGAGATGCATACAGTAGAATAGAGTTGCATATAGTAGAATAGAGTTGCATACAGTAGAGTAGAGTTGCATATAGTAGAATAGAGTTGCATACAGTAGAATAGAGTTGCATACAGTAGAATAGAGTTGCATACAGTAGAATAGAGTTGCATACAGTAGAATAGAGTTGCATATAGTAGAATAGAGTTGCATACAGTAGAATAGAATAGAGTGCATAACATAATTTATCAGTAGACATCTTATAAAGAGTAAAAGAAGATGACTTTAATATGTTGAGTTGCTTATTTATGAATTTTTTCTCATTTTGGATAAAAAAAAGAAAGTAAATTAAAACCTTTCAGTAAAACCTTGAAGCTGAAAATCACTAACATGTCTTCAGCTTCCTGTGTTTACTGTTTAGTCCTGCACTCACCTGACTGGAGTCCACAGTTAACTCTATGTAATATGTAACTGAAGTGACACAAAGTTCATTTCAATCATTAAACACAACAACCTGTCATCACTGTACTTTAGTTGTATTTGACTCTGTGTTTGAGCTGTCAGAGCAGAGATCAGCCTGCAGACGCTGCTCAGGTCACACAAACACATCAAATACTAACACATGGCAGGAAAAGTCAATGTAGTCAGTGTATTACAATTACAGTCATTTACACACATTTCTACTTTTTCTTTTTTAATTTATTAAACTATTTTCTTTCAGATTTCAGTTTTGTACATTTATATTAATATTCCGGTTGTTAATGTAAGCTTTACATCATCAGTGTAAACAGCTGATGTACAGGATCAGATACATGTAGTACACAGATACACCACCAGGGGGCCTTTTAGTTGAGTGAGCCACAATTTTGAGGCCTGAATTTTTATTTTTACAAGTTTACAAAAAGTGAAAGTAAGAAAAACATTCAAACAGTTACTGATACTTCAATAGGAATAGTTACTGGATTGATGAAATGTTGAATTACTAAATATCTTATTTTATGGTAAATTCCAGTTGAACATCAGATTAACCTTCGTGTCGTCCTCCCGGGTCAAATTGACCCTGTCTGTTTGGACTGTTCCTCCTTTCCTTCCTTCCTTCCTTCCTTCCTTCTTTCCTCCCTCCCTCCCTCCCTCCCTCCCTCCCTTCTTACTAATTTCCTTCCTTCCTTATCTCCTTACTTCTTTCCTCTTTTCCTCCTTTCCTTCCTTCCTCCTTTCCTTCCTCCCTCATTACTCCTTTCCTTCCTTCCTTCCTTCCTTTTTCCTTTCCTTCCTCCCTCCATTTTCTCCTTACTTCCTTCCTCTTTTCATCGTTTCCTTCTTTCCTCCCTCCCTCCTTACTCCATTCTTTCCTTCCTTCCTCCTTTCCTCCCTCCCTCCTTACTCCTTTCTTTCCTTCCTTCCTTCCTTCCTTCCTCCTTTCCTCCCTCCCTCCTACTCTTTTCCTCCCTTCCATCCTTCCTTCCTTTTTCCTCCCTTCCTTCCTTGACTCGAGGACACCAGGAGGGTTAAATGCAGCAGGTTTAGAAACTCATTTATCTGTTAATCTTTTTACTGTATTATTTCATGTTGTGTCTGATATGAGCTCTATGTAGGACTGTTACGGTCTTAAACATGTTGTACTCAATGTTGTGTTTTAATTAAATTCATGTTTTCATGTATTTGTCAGAAGGTTCAATAAAAACTCATGGTTCAGGTTTTTTGCATCAGTGGTTGAAAGCTGAGCAGGTGAGATGACGGCTGTTGTTATCGATAAAAAGGTAAAAATAAAGATAAAGATGAGCAGGAGGAAAATACAGTTCATGGAAGAGGCTCTCATTATTCACTTTAACAGCTTTTAAACAGCTGACATGGACTTCTTCTTGTCTTCCTGTCAGGTGAGACTCTGCAGTGAAGGTGAAACACAGCTTTCCATTTACAATATAATATAATATAATATAACATAATATAATATAATATAATATAATATAATATAAGTACATTCATATTATATTACGGGACCAAACACACCTGCTGTGATGTCACTCATGTGTCCTTTTGGGCTTTTGTTTTGGGCTGAAGAGAGTTAATGAAATTACTGTAAAATATAATAATAATAATAATAATAATAATAATAATAATAATAATAATAATAATAATAATAATAGGCTTATATTGTTGTACCACAAAATAAAAATATTATTATGAGTAATAAGTTCATTCTGCTGACTTATTGATTATATTAATACATCTAATATCCGACCATCTTTTAGTTTAACTATTAAATATATTAAACATGAAGTATTTCTAACGCTGGAACAATTAACTGAAGAAATAAAACATGAAAAATCCAAATAATTTAGAAAGATTGAAGACGTTCTCTAATGTGACCACATGATGGCGCTAAAGCACCAAACAACATGTTGGTGAAATCATTTTCTTCTTCTTTCATGTAATTAAAATCAGCAGCATCACAACCAGTTTTGCTTTGGTAAAGATTTTTATTGTCATTAAAAAAAATACAGAGTACAGAAATGATTTGAAATGAAATGTATGATTATAAACAGTTTCAGTTTGTCTACAAAAGAAAAATTCACACAAAAGCAAAAGTCATTCACCAGCAGCTAACAGAAAACCACACAAGCTGGAGTCCTAAAAATGATTCTTAAAAACAGAAAATATGTCTTGAAGTATTAAAATGTAAAGATTATATTTAGATGATAACATTTAAAAATATAAAAAAAACAGTCCTAGTATTTAATTAACTCGAAAAATTTAGAGAGAAAAAAAGTGGTGAAACAAGACGTAATATTGTGATGATAAAGTCGTAATACTGCACATGTAAAGTTGGATGATTTAATATTTAAATACATTTAAATGATCAGAATATTACATCTTTATTCTTGAAATCTCATTCAGCCCTTATTGTGTGTGACACAGTTGATATTTCTGATCTCAGTCAGACTGAAAGAGACAAGAAGGCACAAAGAGAAATGTAATGAAATCCAGCTCATATCAGTTTGTAACCAACATTTACAGAAACTCCAAATTCATTCATGTTTATAATTTAGCTTTTTTTAATTTATTGAAATCACGTCAAACTTATCTCCACATCCAGCAGTTACTGATCAACATCATCATTCATTAGTTCATTGTGTTCCTGTTCAACCTGCTGAATGTAAAGTGTAATATTCTCTGTTAGCTGTTTTTACTCTCTACCAACTCCTGATGGAAATATCTAAATGCTCCAATATGTTCACCAGCTAGTCTCCAGATAACTGGGTCTGTTGAGCAGGTAGAGAACAGAACTATGAGAGCAGCTGAGAGTGAACCAGAACAGTAAAGCTGCAGATAAACAATGAGCTGAAACTCAACTATAAAGCTCACTGACTGAGAAGACATCTTATAGAAATATATGTTATAGATACTTTAACACATTACACACTAAAAACTGCAGGATTCAGCCCAAAACAGTAGGTTAACATTTACACGTGTATTAATCGTGGTAAGATTTATGTTAAACGTGATTGTTATACAGTATTCTGATACAGTGTGCAATATTCTTCTTCTTTGGTTTTGTTTTTCTCTGTCTTTTTCTCATAAAGGGTTCATATTCAGCTTATGGTGGTTTTCTGTTATTCAACCCTTTACATACTGCTCATATACTGACTCATAATTAGTTTCTACATTTCACATTCATAAATGCCACGTCAGATTAAAGTACATTCACAGTCACTATTTTATGGTTCAAAAATAACATTTCATAGAATATAATGAATAAAACATGTTTAAAGTTGATTTTTTTTTAAATTTCGTAATAAACACTGATCAATTTTGAACATTTACATAAATATAAAAATACATTTTGTTTCCATTTTTGTATCCTGTGGGTCACACTAGGAACATTTCAAAAAATCACATTTGACCCTGAACAGTGTGTTAAGGTTGCAACCTGCTCTGATGTCAGATAATAAACTTGGTCAAAGTTTGCTGCCTGTACATAAAGTAGCCTTGGTTGCTAAGGTGGTTGCTAAGGGCTGTCCATTCTGTTCCGTGGTTGCTAGTAGCTGTCCATTCTGTTCCGTGGTTGCTAAGGGCTGTCCATTCTGTTCCGTGGTTGCTAGTAGCTGTCCATTCTGTTCCGTGGTTGCTAGGGGCTGTCCATTCGGTTCCGTGGTTGCTAGGGGCTATCCATTCTGTTCCGTGGTTGCTAACGGGGGGGGGGGGGGGCCTTAAAGAGACAGGAGCTAAAACGGCCTGTTTCAGACAGAGGCTGAACTGAGCGGCTGCATAAAGGACCAGTAGAAGATAAATAAGGAGTTTTTAACTGGAAATCATGCAAAGATATTCCAGTAGAGACACAGAATATTAATATAGAGCTGGAGATGTGAAGAATATATGTGTGTGTACATGTTTGAGTGATTATAAGGATGCAGCTTAGTGTGTGTAAATGTATTTAAATCATCATTCGACCACCTGACTGATCGTCTGTAGACTTTAAGATCAGGGTCAAACTTTTCTCTTTTGAATAAAAATGAGTTGAGGTCATAGGAAAGTAAACCGTTTGAACTAGAACAAGCCGCAGCTTTGATGAAAAGTACAAAAAACATACATCTACAGTATTTTACATTCAAGTTTTGCGAGTGGGCGTTGCCGCGGTAACCGTCTCTGAGGCCCCCTCAGAGGGAGTAGAGCTTCAGCTGCTCCTCCATGTCGCCCTCCGTCACCTCCCCCAGCGCCTCCTGGTTCTCCCTCAGCAGCAGGAAGATGGCTGCCAGCTGCTCCTGTTGCACCCTGGGAAGTCAACACACACACACACACACACATGATCTCCTCTGCTGCTGACATGTAGAAAGGCAGCGTGTGACATGATATGTGGATGTGCTCTGAACAGCTGACGTGTCTGTTAGGTCACATGACTCCGACTGAACCTCGCAGGAAGATGTTGACGTTAGCTGAACCTTTTGAGAGGAGCTGTCAAACTCATTTGACACAACTTTAATAAATAAAATGATTGTTTGGATTGTCTGAATATGAAACCAACCTCTGCTCTCAATGTGATTTCATTCATTTATTATTTGGACTGAATTTTATATTCATAAATATGAGAAATTTTAAGCAGAGAGCCAAACTTTTAAGAGCTTATTGTTTATATCAAACATTTCTTCTATATCTATACTCTTTATTATCAGGCTGGATATATTTAATTTCTGCCAACAGGTGCCTTTAAATCCAACACACTGGTCCTTTAAATTAATTTAAGTAAAATATGGTGGATGACGACACGAAGGTAAGGAAAGCAGAATGAGCAGGAACTTAGTCAGGAAGACAAACAAAGGTCCAGACTCCTCCAGATGTGAAGCTCAGAGCAGTCAGAGAGATTAAACTGTATAATATTATTATATAAGGATAAAAAAATGTACTTATAGGAATGATTTATGTTCTCTTGGTGCAGGAGAAGTTAGGTTGTTGTATTTCAATCAAACTAAACATTTTAAATAATTAAGTCTACATTTTTCTTCTCCTTTATAATAACACACAGACAACCAACCTCCATGGTGTCTTACTACCAACCTCCATGGTGTCTTACTACCAACCTCCATAGTGTCTTACTACCAACGTCCATGGTGTCTTACTACCAACCTCCATAGTGTCTTACTACCAACGTCCATGGTGTCTTACTACCAACCTCCATAGTGTCTTACTACCAAACTCCATGGTGTCTTACTACCAACCTCCATGGTGTCTTACTACCAACCTCATGATGGGGACGATGTCACATATTAGACGGCTCATATCTTTATAGCAGAATCAGCTGAAGGAGAGTTGGACTTGTTTATTCCTAGCTGATGCTTTAGGCTTCAATTACAAATTAAAAGGGAATCTATTGAATATACGGTTTATGAGGAATTCAAAGGAAAGTAAAAAGTGTGACTACCAACCCTGGTCTCCCCTACTGATGTGCATTATATTGACTGGTATTTCTAATATTTTGCCCCCCTCATGTATGTTAATGGGATGGACAAAATATTAGGAACATCATTCAATATAAAGCACACTAACACACCTCCATAAACAGATAAAATTATCTCCTTCCTAAAAATGTAAAAACTTCAAATGTAGAATTTATATCAGAGCTGTTGTTATTGGATTAAATGAGATTCTACAGGTGGACCTAATGAATGTGTCACTGTGTTAGAAGCTGAACTGTACTAAAAGACGAGGATGAAACAAATCTCACATTTTACAAACGTCTCTTTTAATAATCCAGAATTTACAACACAAAGAAAAAAGCCTTGTAGAAACCTGATAACGTCATCATTTCCCAATAATGTAATTAAAAAATTCTCATAACTCATTAAAAAAATGTAATAATGTTATTACAACATTGGGAACTTATTACATTATTAAGTTCTGCAAAAATAATGTAATAATCTCCCGTTAATCATCAGTACAGAGATTATGACATTATCGGGAAATGCACTTTATTACATTATCAGGTTTTACTACATTATTCTAACAAGTAAAATTAACAACATCTGTTTCGGTTTCACACAATTATTACAAACTTTAGGAGAGAGAAAGTGAAGCGTGGAAGACAAAGATGTTATTAAAGGAGCTTCAGCAGACTGATAAACACACGCTGAACTTCATCTGGGTTCAACATCACAGTTTTAATAGAAGTCACACACACAATCCTTCTCTTCTCTTATTGCAGCTCACTCACTCTGGTTCTCTACTCCTGCATCAAACACACATTCCTGAAGGCACTTTGGTGTAAAGACGTTTGTTATATTTCACAAACTAAAAATAATGAATGAAATGATGTAAATGTTTCTCTTCTGTGGTCGCCGTCGTCTCTAATGATGGAGAATAATCACAGAGGAAGAGAAGAAGAAGAAGAAGTGGATCATTCAGGCACTCTGAAAGAAAAAGAGAAGACATTTGTTTATTTTATTTATTTTAAAGTATAAAAACTGAATGTAAAGTGATGATGTTAGTTCAGCTCAGTGATTCATGCTGAAGGTTTATTAAAGGACAAGTTCACTGAAATCATTCCTCCGGTTCATACTGAGCATCATCCCTTCATTATACGGAAGGAGGGAGGAAAGGAGAGAAGAGGAAGAAAGAGAGAGAAGATACTTTTCTTTCTTCCTTCCTATTCTTTCTTTCTTCTCATCATTTCTTTTTTCCTCATCATTTCTCTATTCTTCTGCATCTTCCTTATCTTTCTTTCTCTCCCTCTATTTCTTTATTTCTCTCTGTCTCTTTGTCTTTCTTTCATCTCTCTTTCTTTCCTCATCTTTCTCCTCTTGTCTTTCTTTTCTTGTTTTCTCTCTTCTCATCTTCCTCCTTTTTTCATTTCTTTTCTTCCTCATCTTTCTTTCTTCCTCATCTATATTTCTTTCTTCTCTTCTGCATCTTCCTTTCTTTCTTTCTTCCTCATCTTTCTCTCTCTCTGTCCATACATGCATAATAAAGTGGATCTTTAAATGAAAGCAGCAGCTTTAACAGTAGAAACAGTGAACTTGTCCTTTAACAGCTGATCTTAATGAACACTCACCGTTAGCGCGTGACGTTAGCGTGCAGCATGCAGGGTTAGCACAGCTGGACAGAAGCTGACAGATGTGATGAAAGACCGGAACCGATAAAAAAAAAAAAAAACAAGGACAGAAAAACCTCCACCAGAACCAGAACAGAGAGGAACACATGGAGGCTCACACATTAATATTAAAAGATGCTCTATTTATGTTTAATAATACTGATAATCAGTTAGTATTCGAGGACATCAGGACTTTATTAACCTTTGTGTCGTCCTCCCGGGTCAAATTGACCCCGTCAGTTTTGACTGTTCCTTCTTTCCTCCCTTCCGTCTGTCCTTCATCCCTCCTTCTCTCTTTCTTCCCTTCCTTCTTTCCTTCCTCCATCCCCCTTTCTTACTTCCTTCTGTCCTTCCTTCCTCACTCCTTCCCTCCTTCCTCTGTCCTTCTTTACTTCCTTCCTCCCTCCCTTCTTCCTTTCTTTCCTCCCTCCCTCCTACCTTCCTTCCTTCCCCCGTCCTTCCTTCCTTCCTTCCTTTCCTCCTTTCCTTCCTTCCTCCCTCCCTCCCTCTTCCTCCTTTCCTTCCTTGACTCGAGGACAACAGGAGGGTTATTATCGTTGGTGTAAATGTAAGACAATGAATAGTTTTAACGCTGTATTATACTATTATATATTCATGTTCAAAGATGCTTAGTATTTATATTTAGCAGGTTTAATCCCAAATATCTAGAAGAGATTAAAAATGCCTACTGAACAAAAGCTCAGGTCATTATGAGAGTACCACATGGTTTCAGTAACATGGGCCCATTTAAGATCCATACTGATCCCACTTATGGCGCTTTTCCACTCTACAGTTCTAGCTCTACTCGGCTCAGTTTGGTACCAGGAACCTTTTCCATTACTATAGTTCCTCCTCAACATGAGCGGGGTCGTCATAGCAACGCTGCGTTAAACTGCCGTGACTTTGTTTTATACGCGACACAAACACATAAACAATGGAGGACATGGAGGCGATGGTGTACTTGCTGCTGTATGAGGCTTTCTGTCTCACACAAAGCAAGAGAAGAGAAAGTAATCTCTGTAACGCTGTTGTTGGTATTAAAAAATGCCGGGTTTGGTTATCGTGTCCTGAACCTGTGATCCAATCAACCTGTCAATCACCACGTAGCCACGCCCTAATGCATACCCTGCTTTATCTTATCGTCACATATAAAATCAGGGAGGCCAAAATGTCCCAAATGAACATCATACTGCATTGAAGAAGGCTTTAAACTAGCGATTGAGACCATAAACACATTTTGAAAACGTTTACTGAGGTTATAAATCAAGTGAGAAGTTGGTGAATTCTCCATTGACTTGTATAGAGACGGAAGTCCTTTTGACACCAAAACGGTCGCCCCCTGGTGGCCTTTTGATAGAATGCAGTTTTAAGTTACTTCCGAGTTGGCCTCATTTCAGAGGACCAGAACTCCCCACCTGTTGGGACATCGAACTCATGACTCTTCCAGTGACTCTCTGACCAATCAGTGGCCGGCAGTCTGTTGACGTCACATGTAGTATCGGCTCGGCTCGCTTGGAACCTCGGCAGAGCAGATACTAATAAAGCACCAGGTACCAGGTACTATCCCTGATGGAAACGAAGAAAAACCCGAGTCGAGTAGAGCAGAACTAGATAGTGGAAAAGCTCCATTAGACCCCATATGGGCAAACATATTGGGTCTACATGGGTCTCACCCAGTTGGGCTTCACCTGAAACCCAGTCAGAACCCACTTGAAGCCCATATAGGCAAACAAAGGTGGGGCACCGTGTGACCTCAGACCCAACAGCCAAACACGGATCCAGTTAAAAGCATGAATGGATCCATGTGTGATGATTGATGAGGTCTGGAGGGGAAGGGCAGGTCAGTGAAGGCATCATCAGCACGGATAGACTGATTATTACTGATTTAACAATATTCATCGACACATATTAATCATGGCTGTGAAATGTGACAGTATTAAAGTAAAGCTTCTCTCTGTGTTTGACGCTCATGTGAACTGTTGAAAAATCCGTTGAAAAAAACAATGAATTCATGTTGTAGTAAAACATTCATATATTAAACTTCGTGTCGTCCTCCCGGGTCACATTGACCCCGACTGTTTTGACTGTTCCTTCTTTCCTTCCATCTGTCCGTCCTTCCTCCCTCCCTCCTTCTCTCCTTCCTCTCTTTTTCCTCCCTTACTCTATCCCCTTTCTTCCTTCTGTCCTTCCTTCCTCCCTCCCTCCCTCCTTCCTTCCTTCCTTTCCTTCCCTCCTTCTCTCTCTTTCCTCCCCCCTACCTTCCTCCCTTCCGTTCTCCTCCCTCCCTCCCTCCTTCCTTCCTTCCTTTCCTTCCCTCCTTCTCTCTTTCCTCCCCCCTACCTTCCTCCCTTCCGTTCTCCCTCCCTCCCTCCTTCCTTCCTTCCTTCCTTCTCTCTCTTTCCTCCCCCCTACCTTCCTCCCTTCCGTTCTCCCTCCCTCCTTCCTTCTTTCCTCCCTCCATCCTACCTTCCTTCCTTCCTTCTTTCCTCCGCCCTTCATTCCTTCCTTCCTTCCTTCCTCCCTTCTCTCCTTCCTTCCTTGACTCGAGGACAACAGGACGGTTAAATGTGTTTTTTTGCAGTTTGCACGACTGAATATTAAAGTGAGACGAACTTTTAATTTATTTATTGAGATAAAAACCTGGTTGTAATACTTTAACTACATCGAGCTCATAACATTTATATTCTGTTAAAGTTATGAAGTCGTGTATAAACATATGTCACTGTAATAAAGAAGTTAATTAAAGAAAACATCTCTTATATCTGCTTTATGCTTCAATGCTATGTCTTTCTTTTTCCTTATTTATTTTATTTTTCAAGCAATATAAATGATTTAAGACTCTGAACACTGGAAATAAATAATAAGTCTATCCGTACTGACAGGTGAGGAGTGTGTGTGTGGGGGGGGGGGGGGGGGGGGGGGGGGGGGGGGGGTGGGGGGGGGGGGGTGGGGGGGGGTTATTCAATATAAACAGCACCTTACCATTTCCTGTGTGTGTGTGTGCTGAGGTTGATTTATAGAGAAGTAAAATCAGATGTAAGCTCTATCCTGAAAAGATAAAGGTGGACGAGGTGAGAAGAGAAACACACAAAGCTCCACAAACATCTGATGCTGAACATGTTTGATCCACAAAGTGGTCGAGCTGCTTATTATTATTATTATTATTGTTATTATTATATTATTATTATTATTATTATTATATTATTATTATATTCTTATTATTATTATATTATTATTATATTATTATTATTATTATTATTATATTATTAGTATTATTATATTATTATTATTTTATTATTATTATTATTATATTATTATTATTATAATATTATTATATTATTATTATTATTAATAAACACAGCTAACAGCAAGATGACTCCGTTCTCAGAGGACAGAGGTGGAAAGTAACTAAGTACAGTTTGAGGTACTTTTACTTTACTGTAGTACAGTTTGAGGTACTTGTACTTTACTGTAGTATTTCCATGTGATGCTACTTTCTACATCTCAGAGGGAAATATTGTACTTTCTACTCCACTACATTTATTTAACAGCTTTAGTTACTTTTCAGATGCAGATTTGACACAATGGATAATATAACAAGCTTTATAAATACAACACATTGTTAAAGATGAAACCAGACAGCAGTGTGTAGTCGGCTCACATTTCAGATGTCTATGAGTTGTTAACAGCTCCACCAAATACTGATTTTTCCCTCTAAACTTCTCACATGCTTTCATTTCAATAAATGTTCAAATGATCCAATATTTCAGCAAAAATCAAAGATTAGAGAAAAAGTCCAAAAACTGAAAACACATTTGTGTATCAGAACTTAGTTTGTTCTTCTTTCCTCTCCCATTAATCATCTCACCACCCCTCACATTTATCTGCTGACCCTTTGGAGGGGCCCCACCCCTAGGTTGGAACCACTGGACTAAACTAGCTAACTGTATATAAAGTAGTGTAAACTAGCTCCACCTCCAGCAGCTACAACAGTAACATGCTGCTCTAACACTGATGCTTCACTATTAATAATCTAATGATGTCATAATAATAATATATCAGTCAGAGGACCAAACCACTACTTTACTGTAATACTGCATACTACATCACTATAATACTGCAGTACTTTACTGTAATACTGCATACTACATCACTCATAATACTGCAGTACTTTACTGTAATACTGCATACTACATCGCTCATAATACTGCAGTACTTTTACTGTAATACTGCATACTACATCACTATAATACTGCAGTACTTTACTGTAATACTGCATACTACATCACTCATAATACTGCAGTACTTTACTGTAATACTGCATACTACATCACTATAATACTGCAGTACTTTTACTGTAATACTGCATACTACATCACTATAATACTGCAGTACTTTTACTGTAATACTGCATACTACATCACTCATAATACTGCAGTACTTTGACTGTAATACTGCATACTACATCACTATAATACTGCAGTACTTTTACTGTAATACTACATACTACATCACTCATAATACTGCAGTACTTTTACTGTAATACTGCATACTACATCACTATAATACTGCAGTACTTTTACTGTAATACTGCATACTACATCACTCATAATACTGCAGTACTTTTACTGTAATACTGCATACTACATCACTCATAATACTGCAGTACTTTTACTGTAATACTGCATACTACAATCACTCATAATACTGCAGTACTTTTACTGTAATACTGCATACTACATCAATATAATACTGCAGTACTTTTACTGTAATACTGCATACTACATCACTATAATACTGCAGTACTTTTACTGTAATACTGCATACTACATCACTCATAATACTGCAGTACTTTTACTGTAATACTGCATACTACACCACTCATAATACTGCAGTACTTTTCTTTCACAGAGGAATTTACAGACTTTCCTTAAAACCAGAATGTGAACATGAATCATGTTCACGGAGTCGACAGAGTTTATAGAAACTTAGAGGAGGAATGAGGAAGTTGGATTCAGCTTCGTACTCTGCTGAAGGAATATTTAATCATCTGTGATGTTATTTGGCCGTGAGTCACTCTTCTGCTTCTCCTTAAAATCTCAACAGCAGCACAATGAAGCAGCGCTGCGTCCAATCAGGAGGCTGCAGACGTCCACTCCCCTCACTCACACACACACATAGAAAAAAGAACCAAAACTGTAAAAATGTGAGAAGGTTTTATGTGTTTTTTTCTCTCC
>NW_026910219.1:0-19760 GCF_963691925.1 Scomber scombrus
GTCTAACACGTTTATAGTGGTTTAAAGTATTAGCATCACTCTCTCTCTCTCTCTGTGTGTGTGTGTGTGTGTGTGTGTGTGTGTGTGTCGTACTTGTAGCAGTCGTTGTTGAAGCGGTTGTAGCTCCCCAGCGCCGTCAGAGCTCCGAGCCCGATGGCGTAAGAGAAGAAGATCTGAGTGCCGGCGTCGATCCAAACTGCAGGAGTGAAAAAGTCACACCTTTAATATTTAACATGTTACTGGATACATATAATGCTGTTTTTAACTCTTTGAAATCAATATTTTTGTTTATATTTAGTAAATAATCAAAATGAGAGATAAATGTTGCTTTATAAGAAATGATCTCCCTTATAATCATGTCAGTATCCATGAAAAACAGCTAGACTTAGATCTTAGGAAGGAAGGAAGGAAGGAAGGAAGGATGGAAGGAAGGAAGGAAGGAAGGAAGGAAGGAAGGAAGGAAGGAATGAAGAAAGGAAGGAAGGAAGGAAGGAAAGAAGGAAGGAAGAAGAGAAGTTGGGAAAGGAAAGAAGGAACAAAAGAAGAAAGGACAGGTGGAAGGATGGAAGGAAGGAAGGAAAGTAAGAAGGAAGGAAGGAAAGGAAGAGAGGAAGGAAGGTAGGATGGAGGGAGGGAGAAAGGAAAGAAGAAAGGATGGAAAGAAGGAAGGAAAGAAGGAAGGAACGAAGAAAGGAAGGAAGGAAGGAAGGAATGAAGGAAGGAAGGAAGGAAAGTAGGAAGGAAGGAAAGTAAGAAAGAAGGAATGGAGGAAAGAAGGAAGGAAAGTAAGAAGGAAGGAAAGAAGGAAGGAATGAAGAAAGGAAGGAAGGAAGGAACGAAAAAAGGAAGGAAGGAAGGAAAGAAGGAAGGAAAGAAAGACGGAAGGAAGGAAGAAAGGACAGATGGAAGGAAGGAAGGAAGGAAGGAAGGAAGGAATGAAGGAAGGAAGGAAGGAAAGAAGGAACGAAGGAAGGAAGGAAGGAAGGAAGGAAGAAAGCTACTTGAAAACTTATGGTGTATAATGAGACCCTGAACCTTGTCTTGCAGGAGCTTGTTAATCAAGGTTCAAGGTAGACGTTAAAATGACAATAAAATGTTTAAAGTTGGTTAATGTTAAAGTGAAGTGAGGTTGGTGTTGGACTCTAAACTAGTCTAACTTCATCTTCACTGGGTTTGACCCGTTTACCTGAGCCTCCTCCAGCTTCGACCAATCAGGTTTGATGTAGTACATGATGCCTTCGTAGGCTCCAGGAAGTGTGACTCCTCTGACCAGCAGGATGATGAGAACCACGTAGGGGAAGGTTGCCGTGAAGTAGACGATCTGAAACACACACACACACACACACACACACACACACACACAGTTATGAGCCGTGTGGACGTGACACAGGAAACGCAGCCGTAACGTTTCATCGGTGAGAATCAGGTAAAGAAAATAAAACGTGAACCTGATTTGATTAAAATGAAGTAAAAGGAGACGCAGACCTGCTGAGTCTGTAAATACACACACACACACACACACAACACACACACACACACACACACACACACGAACACACACAGAGAGAGCTGAGTGTGGAGTTTCAGCACCATGGAGAGCGCCCGGCTCCAGGTGGAGGCGAGCTTCAGTCAAATCACAGTGGAGGTCATTTGTCTCCCAACATACCTTCAAGTTCACACACACACACACACACACACACACACACACACACACACACACACACACACACACACACACACACACACACACATGAACTCAATGACCATGGGACATTCAGGGACTAAAATGAGCGTGGGACATTAAGGAACTAAACTATGAATGATGCTATTTTCATCTAAATGTAATACTGATCTTTAACATCAGGTAAGTGTTTATTCTGATTAATGAAGTACACACAAGTTACAAGGTTTTCAGCTGACAGTGATGTGTCTCTCTCTCTCTCTCTCTCTCTCTCCTCTCTCTCTCTCTCCTCTATCTATGTCTCTGCTTCGCCCTGCCTGCTGTGACCTGATGCTCAGCTTTCAGCCTCCTGCTGCTGATCAACAACAAAAACGGTTTCTGTTGGTATTGAAGAGCCGTGTGAACTGTTTGACTTGGGCTGAGACCAGAGACACACACACACACACACACACACACACACACACACACACACACACACACACACACACACACACACACACACACACACTGACTGAATACATGTCAGTGAGCCAGTGATCGTATTTTCAGTCTCTGAGAGTAGTTCAGTGTAAAGTGAAGTAAAAGTCCTGCATGAAAAATCCTCCTACAGTAAAAGTACTGCAGTATTATGAGTGATGTAGTATGCAGTATTACAGTAAAAGTACTGCAGTATTAAAGTGATGTAGTTTCTTCATTCCTTCCTTCCATCCTTCCTACTTTCCTTCCATCCCTCCTACTTTCCTTCTTTCCTTCCTTCGTTCCTTCATTTCTTCCTTCCTTCCATCCTTCCTTCATTTCTTCCTTCCTTCCTTCCTTCCTTCTTTCCTTCCTTCCTACTTTCCTTCATTCCTTCTTTCCTTCCTTCCTCCTTTCTTCGTTCCTTCCTTCTTACTTTCCTTCCTTCCACCCTTCCTTCTTTCCTTCCTACTTTCCTTCCATACTTTCTTCTTTCCTTCCTTCCTTCCTACTTTCCTTCCTTCTTTATTTCCTTCCTTCCTTCCTTCCTTCCTTCCTTCCTTCCTTCCTTCCTTCCTTCCTTCCTACTTTCCTTCCATACTTTCTTCTTTCCTTCCTTCCTTCCTACTTTCCTTCCTTCTTTCTTTCCTTCCTTCCTTCCTTCCTTCCTTCCTTCCTTCCTTCCTTCCTTCCTACTTTCCTTCCATACTTTCTTCTTTCCTTCCTTCCTTCCTACTTTCCTTCCTTCTTCTGATACACTAATGTGTCATTTGAACATCAGAAATGTAGAGTAGAAGTATAAAGCTTCATCAAAGGGAAATACTCAAGTAGTTACACAGTAAACTCTTCTTCACATCTCTTCTCACACATGAACAAAGACCTTTCAGCACTGAGAAATGATTCCTGTGGTTAAAATAACATTTGAAACTTCACTCTTTATGTAAATGACTCTAAACACAAACGATGTGTCAGTCATGAGGTTTCCACGCTTCCTCAGCTCCGTCTAACGTACAGTACACGTGTACATATGAGTATTCCTCTCTCTGTGTCTCTCAGTCACGTCCCACTGCAGTCAAGCTGCCCTCCTGCTGGACGGCCAATCAGCTTCTGCCACCTCACAGCCCCCCCCCGTCAGCCCTCCTCACCCCTCCTCCCTCCCGCAGTCATGCAACGCTTGGCCTGCCATGTGACAGCAGTGTGTACGAGAGTCATCGTCACAAGCCACTCAGAGACACACACACACACACACACACACACACACACACACACACACACACACACACACACACACACACACACACACACCTGAAGACTAGTTTTAAAGGAGCAGTTTTATGCTCCTGCTATCCTTCCTCTCCAGAGTCATGAATCAGTTTCACGCCTGTGCATCATGTTTAGCTTAGCTTAGCTTAGCACAAACACTGGAAGTCAAGGGAAACTGCTAGCCTAGCCTTCCTCACCTTCACCTTCCTAACCTTAAAAATCACCTCAAAAAAAAACCGCACAGCTTGATTTTATTCGATTTCCTTTATTTTATCGACAGCATGGAAGCTGCATGGAAGCGATCAATCAAGCTTGTCAGGTGACCTCTGACCTTCTGCTGTGTTATATAATTGGCTGTAACGAGCCCAGCTGTCAGCTCGCCTCACACACACACTGACAGACAGCAGCACTGCAGGCTGCAGGGTTTCTAACATGTGAGACACTGCTGCAGCACAAGCCGCTGACATTGTGGGGACTTTCCTCCCATCCCGTCCCCACAAGGACATTAAGGAGGTTTTAAATTAATTCAATGTTAAGACTTGTTTTGTTTGTGGTCCTCCTAAATTAAAATGCAATGTACTATTTAGCAGCAACCTATTGATACATATATACATGTTCATTATTGTTGCATTAACAGGATTACGGGGACGCAGACCTGTGTTATACTAACCATGTGGGGACACAAACTTCCATCTGCTTTCCCACAAAGGGAGTAAATGTATTTTAAATTTAATTTAGGGTCTTTCATTAACCCTCCTGTTGTCCTCGAGTCAAGGAAGGAAGGAGGAAGAAGGAAGGGAGGAAGGAAAGGAGGAAGGGAGGAAGAAGGAAGGAAAGAGGAAGAAGGAAGGAAAGGAGGAAAAAGGAAGGAAAGGAAGGAAGGGAGGAAGGAAGGAAGGGGAGGAATGAAGAAGGAAGAAAGGATGGAGGAAGGAAGGGAGGAAAGAAGGAAGGAGAGAGGGAGAAAGGAAAAGAGGAAGGGATGAAGGAAGGAAGGAAAGAACGACAGAGGAAAGAAGGAAGGTGGAAGGTAGGGGGGATGGAAAAAAAGGAGAGAAGGAAAGGAGGAAAAGGAAGGAAAGGAAGGGAAGGGAGGAAGGAAGAAGGGAGGAATGAGAAGGAAGGAAAGGATGGAGGAAGGAAGGGAGGAAAGAAGGAAGGAGGGAGGGAGAAAGGAAAAGAGGAAGGGATGAAGGAAGGAAGGAAAGAACGACAGAGGAAAGAAGGAAGGGTGGAAGGTAGGGGGGAGGAAAAAAAGAGGAGAGAAGGAGGGAGGGAGAATGAAGAAAGGGAGAAAGGAAAGGAAAGAAGGAGGGAGGGAGGAAGGAAGGACAGAAGGAAGGAAGAAAGGGGGGTGGAGGAAAGAAAGAAGGAAGGGAGGAATGAGAGAGGAAGGAAAGAAAGAGAGAAGGAGGGAGGAAGGAAGGACAGAAGGAAGGAAGCGAGGAAAGAAGGAACAGTCAAAACAGACGGACCCTTATTTTGGAGGTAGTGTTTATATTATTTTAGGATTTACGACACTTTTAATTTGTCGTGGATTTGAAGGCCTGAGGTAAAATGTTTCTTCTTATATCTGGATTATATTGGCAACAGAACATTGATTCTGAAAATGAATGTATCGTATATTCTGTCATGCGTTGCTCGTGGATTATTAATAGGACCAGATGCATTTAACCAGAAATAGGGTAAGGGTTAGGATCTATAGGCAACAATACAGCAGCAGGCTAATGGATGTTCATGCAGCGCAAAACTAAACTGAAATCAATAATTAACAACTAGGACTGTAGAAGCTCAACGTTTATATATATTTAATCCTTCCTGTCGTCCTCCCCGGGTCAAATTGACCCCGTCTGTTTTAACTGTTCCTTCTTTCCTCCCTTCCTTCCTTCCTACTGTCCTCCTTTCCTTCCTTCTGTCTGTCCTTCCTCTCTCTCTTTCCTCCCTTCCTTCTTTCCTTCCTCCATCCCCCTTTCTTCTTTCCTCCCTCCTTCTCTCTTTCTTTCCTCCCCCCTACCTTCCACCCTTCCTTCTTTCCTGTCCTTCCTTCCTTCCTTCCTTTTTTCTTTCTCTCTCCCTCCTACCTTCCTTCCTTCCTTATTTCCTCCTACCTTCCTTCCTTCTTCTTCCCTTCCTTCCTTCCTTCCTTCCTCCCTCCCTTCCTTCTTTCCTTCCCTCCTTCGTCCTTTCCCTCCTCCCTTCCTCCCTCCCTCCTTCTTTCCTTTCTCCCTTCCTTCTTTCCTCCCTCCTTCCTCCTCTTTCTTTCCTCCCCCCTACCTTCCTCCCTTCCTTCTTTCCTCCCTTCCTTTCTCCCTCCCTCCTACCTTCCTTCCTTCCATATTTCCTCCGTCATTCCTTCTTTCCTTCCTTCCTCCCTCCCTCCTTTCCTTCCTTCTTCCTCCCTTCCTTCCTTCCTTCTTCCTCCTTTCCTCCCTTCCTTCCTTCCTTCTTCCTCCCTTCCTTCCTTGACTCGAGGACAACAGGAGGGTTTAATAGTGCAAACTGTACATTTCCTCTGTGTGTGTGTGTTTACCTTTCCGGTGGATTTGACTCCCTTCCAGACGCAGAAGTAAACCATAATCCAGACGACCACCAGACACAACATGAGCTCCCAGTTCATCTCTCCCGGGTGATCTAGACCAGAGGAGATGTTCAGCACCTTGTGCCTGCATACAGAGACACAACGGGAGGAAGTTTACAATCATATCCAACAACTATCAGAGAGCAGAGCTGCAGGATTAGTTTAACATCAGGGTTTAAATCCACTTATTAGATCATTTAATCTCATGTCTGTGTGTTTAAGTACGAGGTTAGCTTAGCTTAGCATAAAGACAGGAAGTAGAGGGAAACAGCTAAACCTTATATATGGTTGTATTTAATAGTGTTAAAGCTTGTTTATTGTTATTTGGGCCAAAAAACTTGTAACTGTTTTTACTGTTCCTTCTTTCCTCCCTTCCTTCCTTCTGTCCTTCCTCCCTCCCTCCTTCTCTCCTTCTTTACTTCCTCTCTCTTTCTTCCCTTCCTTCTTTCCTTCCTCCATTGCCCTTTCTTCCTTCCTTCCTTCCTTTCCTTCCTCCCTTCCTTCTTTCCTCCCTCCCTCCTTCTCTTTCTTTCCTCCCCCCTAACTTCCTCCCTTCCTTCTTTCCTCTGTCCTTCTTTCCTTCCTTCCTCCCTTCCTCTTTTCCTTTCTCTCTCCCTCCCTCCCTCCCTCCTTCCTTCTTTCCTCCATCCTTCCTTTCCTTCCTTCCTCCCTTCCTCCTTTTCTTTCTCCCTCCCTCCCTCCTTTCCTTCCTTTCCTCCATCCTTTCCTTCCTTCCTCCTTTCCTTACTTCTTCCCCCCTCCTTTCCATCCTTCCTTCCTCCCTCCCTTCCTCTTCCTTCCTCCTCCCTTCCTTCCTTGACTCCAGGACAACAAGATGGTTAAACAAAATCTTAAGACATCTTTTTTTTTACCATTGCTTTCTTGTTAATGGTTATTTTATGTGTTTTTCTTAATTTAACTTTATCTTATTATTCTGTTTTATTGCAGATGTTACGATTCTTTGCTTTTACTGGATGTTAAGCATTTAACAGTTTGAAACGCTGACATGCAGAAACATTTTAAGGATGTAGCTTTTTCTCTTCAGACTAGAACAAACATGTAGTGGATTTGTGAACAGAGGAACAGCTTATCCAATGTTTTAAAGAACAGCAATCACTTTAGGATTGTAGCTCAAGAACAGACTAATTAAATACACAAAAATAATGCTTTTAGCTTGATTGCAGTCATCCTATGTGTGTCCAGTGAGTTAAATCTTGTTCCTTTTCATTTACATTAAGTATCGTTAACGTTAAGAAACAAATGAGGGTCACCAGCCAAATGACGGCAGCATTTAATCTGTTCATAGAAAGTAACACAGCTGGTATTTCCTTGACTTTAAACTCCTTACATAGATGATCGTAGACACCGTGTCTCTGCCATTGCAGGAGTCAAAGACAGTTTCAGACTATTAACTATACAGAAAGCGGGAACGTACGGTAGGGAACTAAAACTATTGTGTGGCTTTAAGAAATTAACATCATGGGGCTTTTCAAAATGATTGTGGGGCATTTAAGGAACTAAAACAATCGTGGGATATTCCAAAATAAAAATAAATGTGGTGCATTCAGGGACTAAAACAATCGTGGGATGTTACAAAAGGAAAATAAATGTGGTGCATTCAGGGACTGAAATAATCGTGGGATGTTCCAAAATGAAAATAAATGTGGTGCATTCAGGGACTAAGATGATCGTGGGATGTTCCAAAATGAAAATAAATGTGGTGCATTCAGGAACTAAAACAATTGTGGGATAGTTCCAAAATGAAAATAAATGTGGTGCATTCAGGGACTAAGATGATCACTGGGTGTTCAGGAAATAAGGGGGGAAACAGTTGTTAGTTTTATCCCATGTGTCGATAAAAAGACGAGCATGTTGGAGCACAGAGCGTCCTTCAACTACAAACATGAAGAAGAGATAGAAGAGGAATGATGATGATGATGATGATGATGATGGTGTCAGGTGCAACAATCAAGTCCCTCTATAAACTTTACTTAGTCAAAGTCTAACATGCAGTCTGTCACGTCTCTGGATTTATGACTCTGTGATCAACCGATGTGATGATGTCGTTATTGCGTAATGTTAGTGTACGTGTTAGTCCTTTTAATGACTAATAAAAACCACATCTAACTTTCCTCAGAAGTCACTCCCAGCTCGCGTTACTGCAAACACTGCAGGAATGTCACTGTCACCTGTTTCTTATATCAGCAGAGAAGAAGTGGAGCATGTCAGTGAGTCGCTGATGTGTAAATGTTCATCAGTGTCTGTTTGCTTCAATGAGAACATCCCGTCTTACTGCAAATAATTGATTTAAACTCTTCTTAATACAACACCACCTCCGAAACACACATAAAAGCAATATCTAATTCATATTAACCCTTTGTAGGTCTCATCAAGAGGCCATAACAACATAAAACATGGATTTATTTCTCTCATTGAGCCTAAATGTGATGTTTTACAGACCTCTACAGGCCTCATTCACACCTCAGAAGGAATGAAGGAAGGAAGGAAGGAAGGAAGGAAGGAAGGAAGGAAGGAAGGAAGGAAGGAAGATGAAAAAATGAAACTCAACTTCTAAAATGTCTCCAGCAGGATCTCTGATGTCAGCAGTGATTTGTGTTATTCTTCCGTTATACACTAAAGCACAACCTGTATCTATAGCAACCATAGAACAACCTGTATCTATAGCAACCATAGAACAACCTGTATCTATAGCAGCCATAACACAACCTGTATCTATAGCAACCATAGAACACAACCTGTATCTATAGCAACCATAGAACAACCTGTATCTATAGCAACCATAGAACAACCTGTATCTATAGCAACCATAGAACACAACCTGTATCTATAGCAACCATAGAACACAACCTGTATCTATAGCAACCATAACACAACCTGATGGTCTGTCTGTGCATTACATACCGAAGGAAGGAAGGAAGGAAGAAAGGAAGGGAAGGATGGAAAGAAGGAAGGATGGAAGGAAGGAAGGAAGGAAGGATGGAAGGAAGGACGCTGAAAGAAACGAACGAACTTCCTCAAAATTCATCTTTCTCTCAAAGATCGGCAGACGTTCCGTGCCTAGTTACGGTTGCTAAGCTATGATTGGACAGTCACCGTTTGGAGGAGGAGCTTAACGAGCATTCCATCATTTCACTCTTTTATATCTACTATCAGTCTCTCTTATAATCATCTCTCCTCTTCCTCCTCTTCCTCCCCTTTGGACCGACTGTGCCGACCAGACTCTCAATCCAAACACTAACGAGCTCTGATGCCTAACGAACCCGTTTACCTCGTTAACCGCTTGTTGGTTTTAATAATAATCTGCCGGAGATGACATCATGCTCAGACGCTATTACTGCTGGACTGTGATTGGCTTAGAAACGTGTCAATCAAGGAGGCAAACAAATATAGAAGTACAGCCCTGTTTAAGCCTCTATTATAGAGAGGAAGTGAAATTAACTATGCCGAGCGCTCTAGTGGCTGTTAGAGGAACTGCAGCTTGATTGTATTATAATCCCATTACATTTTAAATCAGATTATTTTCACATTTCCACCCACTCATTTTGTAATAAAGACATTTGAACCTTAACAAGTGGCTAACAAGTCATTCAGATAAGCTGTTTTGGTGTAAATATGATAAAAGCTTGCATCTACAGTGTTATTTCAGTATTTATGAGCTTAAATCAAAGGAAAAGCTTGGTGTGTTTTCTTTATATTCAAGGTTTAAGGTTCAAGGTATCTTATCTCTGGGAGATGATTTGATTTACAGCCAGCAGTAATAAAACATAAACAAACAAACACAACCAATAAATAAATATAATGACAAAATAAATACGAAATTCAATTTTAAGAGTCATTTACGAGGCTGATAGCAGCAGGAATAAATGACCTCTTGAACCTTTTACTTCTACATTGCAGCAGATTTTATCGGCGCCTTGATCAATGTGTCAGTGAAGTGTATCTCTTAATACTTTCCTTATTCTCTAATAATCTATTTGTGGATCTCAGCTTCACACTCATTGGCTCGTACTTTACAAAAACTTCACAAATATAAAGTTTAATTGTTAATAAAAGGCTCATTAATCTCCTAAAACAGCCGGTCAACAGGAGGAAATATTGCATTTTATTGGGGACTACTTTCAGCGGCTATATATGTGGACCCACGAATGTTCCCTTTGGTTTAACCCTCCTGTTGTCCTCAGGTCAAGGAAGGACAGGAGGAAGGAAGGAAGGAAAGGAGTAAGGAGGGAAGGAAGGAAGGAAGGAAGGAAGGAAAGGAGTAAGGAGGGAGGAAGGAAGGACGGAAGGAAGGAAGAAGGGAGGGAGTAAGGAAGGAAGGAAGGAAATGAGTAAGGAGGGAGGGAGTAAGGAAGGAAGGAAGGAAGGAAAGGAGTAAGGAGGGAGGGAGGGAGGAAAAGAGGAAGGAAGTAAGGAGAGAAGGAAGGGAGAAAGGAAATGAGCAAGGAAGGGAGGAAGGAAAGGAGTAAGGAGGGAGGGAGGGAGGAAGGAAGGAAGAAAGGAAGGAAGCAAGGAAGGATGGAAGGAAAGGAGCAAGGAAGGAAGGAAAGAAGTATGGAAGGAGGATGGAGCAAAGAAAGAGGGAAGGAGAGGAAGAACGAAGGGAAAAATTAAAGAAAGAGGAAGGAAGGAAGAAAAGAAGGAACAGTCAAAAGAGACGGGGTCAATTTGACCCGGGAGGACGACAGGAGGGTTAAATATAGGTAAAGTTTATGGAAACCTCCCAGGTGGAAAAGTCTGTTATTTATTATATTATGAAACAGTTTTTCTTCCCATCATGCTTCACTGCTGACAGGTATGTTGATGTTTTGGGTTTGACTCAGCAGCAGGTCGTCGGTTTAGCCGAGCTGAAAACACAGCAGCATATTTCAGAGGGGATAAAGAGATTTACACCAGGAGGAGGTTAATCTGCTGCGACAATAAAAAAAACATCAACTGCAACACACAGCGGAGGTCACATGATCAGCTGTTTGAAACGACTGTCAGCTGATTTAACTGGGACACTGCTGAGAGACAAATCATGAGAACTGAATCCACTAAAACCATTAAAACCACTTAAATCTGAACAATAAGCACAACAAACTTGCTCCCAACAGCAGCGAGGCGTTCAGGGACTGAACACAGCATGGAACGTTTGAGGTGTTCAGGAACTAAAAATAATTGTAGGGCTTTAAGAAACTAAAACAATCCACAATGAAAATGACTGTGGTGCGTTCAGGAACTATACTGATTGCAGGGCATTCAGCAATTAAAACAATTGTGGGGCGTTCAGGAACTCTACTGACTGCGGGGCATTCAGGGATTAAAAATGAACGTGGGTGTTCAGGAACCAAAACAATTGTGAGCTGTTCCATAATGAAAATGACTGTGATGCGTTCAGGAACTAAAACTATAGTGGGGCTTTAAGTAAATAAAACAATCCACAATGAAAATGATTGTGGAGCGTTCAGGAACTATACTGACTGTGGGGTATTCAGGAATTAAACATGAAAGTGGGCGTTCAGGAACCAAAATAATTGTGGGGCTTTAAGAAACTAAAACAATCATGAGGCGTTCCAAAATGAAAATAATGACTCGGGGGCATTTAGGAACTATACTGACTGTAACGCATTCAGTAATTAAAACTATCATATGAGGTGTTCAGGTACTAAAATAATTGTGGAGCTTAAAGAAATGAAAACAATCCACAATGAAAATGACTGTGGTGCATTCAAGAACTATACTGATTGCAGGGTATTCAGGAATTAGAAATAAACGTGGGTGTTCAGGAACCAAAATAATTGTGGGGCGTTTAGAAACTTAAACTATTGGGAGGCGTTCCAAAATGAAAATGACTGTGATGCGTTCAGGAACTAAAACTATTGTGGGGCTTTAAGAAACTAAAACAATCATGAGGCGTTCCAAAATGAAAATAATGACTCTGGGACATTTAGGAACTATACTGTCTGTAATTAATACTATCATATGAGGTGTTCAAGGACTAAAATAATCGTGGGGCGTTCAGGAACTAACACAAGCATGGGAGTTAACAGTTAACAGTTAACGGTTTTCATCCTGAGTAGCATCTGTTATGTCTCATGATTTGTCGTAAAAAAGACGAGCGTTCATAGAAAGTAACACAGCTGGTATTTCCTTGACTTTAAACTCCTTACATAGATGAGCATAGACTCTGTAGATAGTTTCAGACTACTAACTATACTGACAGCGGGGCATTCAAAGATTAAAAATAAACGTAGGGAACTAAAACTATTGTGTTGCTTTAAGAAATTAAAATCATGGGGCTTTTCAAAATGATTGTGAGGCATTTAAGGAACTAAAACAATCGTGGGATAGTTCCAAAATGAACATAAATGTGGTGCATTCAGGGACTGTTGTGCATCTGTTATGTCTCATGAAGTGTCGATAGAAAGACAAGCATGTTGGAGAACAGAGCGTACTTTAACTACATACATGAAGAAGAGATAGAAGAGGAATGATGATGATGATGATGATGATGATGGTGTCAGGTGCAACAATCAAGTCCCTCTATAAAGTTTAAATAGTCAAAGTCTAACATGCAGTCTGTCACGTCTCTGGATTTATGACTCTGTGATGAACTGATGTGATGATTGCGTAATGTTAGTGTACGTGTTGGTCCTTTAATGACTAATCAGACCAGAACTAACCAGTCCAATGCTCCCACACTGAGCCTGAACTCATCATCACTCCCCCCACACACACACACACACACACACAGAACTCACTCCCAGAACTCGATGATGGGCGACCGGGCGTCCGCCAGCTCGGCGCAGGTCAAGTTCCCGATGATGGTGACGTTGGCGAGCGTGCCGTTCTTACAGTCCGAGTGACGGAAGATCTCGATGCAGTTGGGCGTGTTCCATTCGTTGTCGCAGGACGACCATGGGAGGACGGAGTTAAAGGACTTGATCAGGTAGTAGAAGCCCCACGCCAACACCATGATGTAATACGTGTTGCAGAAGAAGACGATCACCATGGAGGCGTAACCCAGACCTGAGGACGAGAGACGGGAGAGGATTTATTAATATGATACTCTTTATAATTCATCAATAAATAAACAAAATCACCACAAAGACAAATGTTTATTAAACTGTGTTGAAGCTGCAGCATTTCATTTTTTGTGTATGGATCAGGAAGAAGAGAAAGAACAAGAAGTAGGAGGAGAGAGAGAAAGACAGAAAGAAAGACAGAAAGAAAGAAAGAAAGAAAGAAAGAGAAAGAAAGAAATAAAGAAAGAAAGAAAGAGAAAGAAAGAGGAGGAAGATGAGAAAGAACAAGAAGTAGGAGGAGAGAGAGAAAGACAGAAAGAAAGAAATAAAGAAAGAAAGAAATAAAGAAAGAAAGAAATAAAGAAAGAGAAAGAAAGAGAAAGAAAGAGGAGGAAGAAGAGAAAGAACAAGAAGTTGGAGGAGAGAGAAAGGACGAAGAGAAAGAAAGAAAGACAGAAAGAAAGAAAGAAAGAAAGAAAGAAAGAAAGAAATAAAGAAATAAAGAAATAAAGAAAGAAAGAAAGAGAAAGAAAGAGAAAGAAAGAGGAGGAAGAAGAGAAAGAACAAGAAGTTGGAGGAGAGAGAAAGGAAGAAGAGAAAGAAAGAAAGAAAGAAAGAAAGAAAGAGGAGGAAGAAAGAAAGAAAGAAAGAGGAGGAAGAAAGAAAGACAGAATGAATGAATGAATGAAAGAAAGAAAGAGAAGGAAGAAGAGAAAGAACAAGAAGTAGGAGGAGAGAAAAAGGAAGAAAGAAAGAAAGAAAGAGGAGGAAGAAAGAAAGAAAGAAAGAAAGAAAGAAAGAAAGAAAGAAATGGATTAAAAGCAGAAATGTGATGCTGGGTCCACAAAAAAAGAATGAGTGAAGTTATTCATACGTTTATTTTCACATTTTAACCCTTTAAATTTAAACTAAACCACATGGACACAATAAACCCTCATTGACCCTTTATGTAAACAACTATAAACTAAACCTTGAATCTTGTGATTCTGCGTTATGGGTTTATGATGTAACAGCCTTACCGACTGACCCTGAACTCAACACCTGAAGCTCTTAAGAAGAAGAAGAAGAAGAAGCTCCACGTGTCTCGTTACTGTTAAACAACAATAAAGTTTGAACTGACTGACACTACTCATCATCACTGTGCTGAGACCAGAGATACTGTAGAAGTACTGCAGTATTATAGTGATGTAGTATGCAGTATTACAGTAAAAGTACTGCAGTATTATGAGCGATGTAGTATGCAGTATTACAGTAAAAGTACTGCAGTATTATAGTGATGTAGTATGCAGTATTACAGTAAAAGTACTGCAGTTTTATGAGTGATGTAGTATGCAGTATTACAGTAAAAGTACTGCAGTATTATAGTGATGTAGTATGCAGTATTACAGTAAAAGTACTGCAGTATTATGAGCGACGTAGTATGCAGTATTACAGTAAAAGTACTGCAGTATTATGAGTGATGTAGTATGCAGTATTACAGTAAAAGTACTGCAGTATTATGAGCGATGTAGTATGCAGTATTACAGTAAAAGTACTGCAGTATTATGAGCGATGTAGTATGAAGTATTACAGTAAAAGTACTGCAGTATTCATGAGTGATGTAGTATGCAGTATTACAGTAAAAGTACTGCAGTATTATGAGTGATGTAGTATGCAGTATTACAGTAAAGTACTGCAGTATTATGAGTGATGTAGTATGCAGTATTACAGTAAAAGTACTGCAGTATTATGAGCGATGTAGTATGCAGTATTACAGTAAAAGTACTGCAGTATTATGAGCGATGTAGTATGAAGTATTACAGTAAAAGTACTGCAGTATTATGAGTGATGTAGTCATGCAGTATTACAGTAAAAGTACTGCAGTATTATGAGTGATGTAGTATGCAGTATAGTACAGTAAAGTACTGCAGTATTATGAGCGATGTAGTATGCAGTATTACAGTAAAGTAGTGGTTTGGTCCCTCTATGACATCATTAGATTATTAACAGTGCAGCATCAGGTGTTAGAGCAGCATGTGGGAGACTCTGATATAATATATATATTGTATAGGATCAGTGTGTTGACTGTTGGTGGTGAATGAATGAAATGAATGCAGTGAGTGTGAAGGTGGAGTTGGGTCAACACTGCTGCAGGTTTAAAGGTTACAGGAAGGTCTGAGCGGTGAGTCATTGATATGTTTAATAAGAGTCATGTGGTTCCATGTAAAGATCAAACAGCTGATAATCTGCTGAGCTAACAGAGATGATAAAGTGAATCGGGCGGGAACAAAAGACATGTATTTATCAATGTGCATGTGTGTGAGTGTGCATGTGTCTGAGTGTGTGTGTGCATGTGTGTGAGCGTGCATGTGTCTGTGCATGTGAGCGTGCATGTGTGTGCGCTGCAGCTCTCCGGCCGTGTCTGCAGGCACGTACAGCAGGATCACAGATTATCACCGTCCAGATAAAGCTTGAATGTGTGTTTGCAGACTGGACTGACGTGTCCCGCTCAAACTCACCTAAACTGCTTACTGCATGGATTTATGTCTGTTGCCGTGGCGACGTGACCTCGCCTGCCACGTTAAGGGGTTTTTGGTGGGGAAACAGATGTCGCCGAGCGTTATTTGGCAGCAGAACGTCAGAGGTTTTACAGCATTTTTTGTTGATCTTTATCTGACATATTTTTGAATATTGAACCCTGATTTTTCTTCTTTTGATATAAACGAAATATTTCATCCAGACTGACGGTGAGTTTATCAGACCAGCTCTGGATTTATTAAGACGTTAAGAGTCAGATTTAACGACTTTAAGTGGAAAGATTAAAGTTGAAATTGTTCATTTTTATTCATAAACTTGAGAATAAAAATATGATATATGAGTGTAAACTGCAGATAAAGGTGCAGTGTGTTGAATTTTACTTGACAGAAATGGAAAATAATATGCATACGTATGTTTTAATAAGTTTAAAATCACCTGAAAATAAGAATCATTGTTCTTCTTTATACTTTATTGTTTATTTGAGCAGGGGACGATGCACAATAACTATACTGCACCAGAAATAAGCTACGAGCTAATTAGCATCAGTATTCCCTGAGCAGAGATCACACAGTTCAGATGATTTAAAGCAGCGTTTATAAATATATAAATATATCATAATAAAGTTTAAAATTCAGTTTAAATGACATAAACTATAAACTAATCTAATGTTTAGGAGAGTAAAGGACTTTTTCCTTCTTTCAGCTTTCAAAGATGATTTAAAGACTTTAAAGCTAAAGGCCAAACTTTGTAGATTTAAACTATATACAGCAGCCCAACTGTGATATATTGTGTTTATAATGAGACTTTATATATACGTATATATAAGGTCTGCCATGTTTCTACAGGAGCCCAGAAGGGGACAAACCAAACACTGGGGGGGGGGGGGGGGGATTCATTAAACATCACCAGTAGACGCCACTATATCAGGCACACTGGTCCTTTAACCCTTCATGTCGTCCTGCCCTGTCTGTTAAGACTGTTCCTTCTTTCCTTCCTCCCTTCCTTCTTTCCCCCCCTCCATCCCCTTTTCTTCCTTGCTTCTGTCCTTCCTTCTTTCCTCCCTCCTTCCTTCCTTCCTTCCTTCCTTCCTTCCCTCCTCCCTCCCTCCTTCTCTCTTTCTTTGCCTACCCCTACCTTCCCTCCTTCCTTCTTTCCTCCCTCTCTTTCCTTCCCCTGCCCTCCCTCCTTCCCTTCCTTCCTTCCTTCCTCCCTTTCCATCTTTCCTCCCTCCCTCCTTCTCTCCTTTCTTTCCTCCCCCGTCCCTTGCCCCCCCTTCTTTCCTTCCTTTCTCTTTTCCCTTTCTCGCCCTCCCTCCCTCCTACCATCCTTCCCCGCCTCCCGTCCTTTTCTTCCTTCCTTGCCTTCCTTCCTTTCCTTCCTTCCTTCCTTCCTTCCTTCCTTCCTTCCTCCCTCCTTTCCTTCTTCCTCCCTTCATTCCTTGACTCGAGGACAACAGGAGGGTTAAATGTCAGAATATTTAACTTTATCTGCATCTCGTAAAACCTGCACAGCTGCTGTTGTGTATGAACGTATGAATGACTGACTGAAGTCTGACTTTCTTTCTTTTAGGATGAACACAGATTTAAACCCCTTTAAGTTTTATTCCTCCCAACATGATGATCTAAACACAGAGACACTCGAAAGCATCGGGGGATAAAATCAATCTTTGCAAACTTCCTGATGTTTTAATGATGAGACGCTAGAGTGAAGCTTCCTCATGAAATACAGTGAAATAAAACATTGACTGCACCTTTAAAGAGCGGAGCGATGTTCCACACGTTGATGCTGCCGGCCTTCATGAACTGACCCAGAGCGATCTCCAGGAAGAAGATCGGGATTCCTCCGACGAAGACGATGAGCAGGTAGGGGATGAGGAAGACGCCTGCAGGAGGAGAAGAGAGAGAGACGAGAGAGAGAGAGAGAGAGAGAGAGAGAGAGAGAGAGACGAGAGAGAGAGAGAGAGAGAAAGAGAGAGAGAGAGAGAGACGAGAGGGAGGTGAGAACTAAAACCAACAGGTGACGTTCAAGAACAGTGGGATATTTGATAACTGAGGCTTGCACGAGGGAGGATACAAATATTTCAGTAGTTTATAGTGGACATTAATACGTGCATTCACATTAGAGCTGCAACGATTAATCAATTAGTTGCAGAGTAATGAATGAATAAAGTAAAATTGCAGCCAGACAGATAAACAATGAGCTGACACTCAACTATAAAAACTCAGTAGGAGCTGCAGAGTCTCACATTGTGTCATAAAGTCAGGAATGTAGACGTTAAATCAACCATAAAATATGCAAATAAACATTTTAACTCATGAAACCGAATATTAGTTTTATGTTTTATCTGCTTTTACATCCAACAGTTTAATCAGGCATGAAGGAGGGAGGAAGGAAGGAAGAAGGAAGGAAAGGAGGGAGGAAGGGAGGGAGGAAGGAAGGAAGGAAAGGAGGAAGAAGGAAGGAAAGGAGGGAGGAAGGAAGAAGGAAGAAGGAAGGCAAGGGTGGAGGAAATAAGGAAGGAAGGAAGGTAGGGAGAGAGGGAGGGAGGGACGAAAGGAAAAGAGGAAGGGAGGAAGGAAGGAAGGAAAGGAGGAAGAAGGAAAGAAAGGAGGGAGGAAGGAAGAAGGAAGAAGGAAGGAAGGGTGGAGGAAATAAGGAAGGAAGGAAGGTAGGAGAGAGGGAGGGGAGGGAGAAAGGAAAAGAGGAAGGGAGGAAGGAAGGAAAGAAGGACAGAGGAAAGAAGGAAGGGAGGAAGGGAAGGAAGGAAGGAGGAAGGGAAGAAGGAGGGAGGGAGGAAGGGAGGACAGAGGAGGGAAGGAGGCAGGAAAGCGAGAAGGAGGGAGGAAGGAAAGGAAGGACAGATGGAAGGAAGGAAGGGAGGGAGGAACAGTCAAAACAGACAGGTTCAATTTGACCCCGGGAGGACGACACAAAGGTTAATTTTATTTTTCTCTCTTTCTATTTTCCTGTACTTTTGTTTTTTAATTGCATGTTTGTTTGTTTCCGATTCTTACTGTTAAATATTTGTTTTTATGTAAAGCACATTGAGTTTCTCCTGGGTATGAAATGCAAATATATAAATAAAGCTGCCTTGCCTTTAAATTAACTGCTTCAGAGTCTATTCTGGAAATATGATGAATAAATCAGTCGCAGCTGATGATGGATTACAGTAAATTAACCGCCCTGCCAAACAGAAAACAGCTGACGTAAAGAAGAATGAAGAGAAATAGAGAGTCTGATTATAACACTATAAGAAATGAGGTCTTTGAGGGTCTTTGAATGCAGCAGCAAAGAAGAAACCCTTTAACCCTCCTGTTGTCCTCGAGTCAAGGAAGGAAGGGAGGAAGAAGAAGGAAGGACGAAAGGAGGGAGGAAGGAAGGAAAGGAAGGAAGGAAGGAAGGGAGGGAGGGAGGAAAGAAAGGAGGAAGGAAGGGAGGAAAGAAAGGAAGAAGGAAGGGGGGATGAAGGAAGGAAAGGAGGGAGGAAAGGAGGAAGGAAGGAAGGAAGGGAGGAAGAAGGGAAAGAAAGGAGGATGGAAGGGAGGAAGAAGGAAGGCAAGGAGGGAAGAAGGAAGATGGAAGGAAAGGAGGGAGGAAGGAAGGGAGGAAGAAGAAAGACATGAGGAAGGGAGGAAAGGAGGGAGGAAGACGGAAGGGAGGAAGGAAAGGAAGGAAGGACAGAAGGAAGGAAGAAAGGGGGATGGAGGAAGGAAAGAAGGAGAGAAGGATGGAGGAAGACGGAAGGAAAGGAGGTAGAGAGGGAGGAAGGAAGGAAAAAAGGACAGGGGAAGGGAGGAAGGTAGGGGGGAGGAAAGAAGGAAGGGAGGAAGGAAAGGAAGGAAGGACAGAAGGAAAGAAGAAAGGGGGGATGGAGGAAAGAAGGAAGGGAGGAAATAGAGAGGAAGGAAAGAAAGAGAGAAGGATGGAGGGAGCACGACAGGAAGGTTAAAGCTGATTGAACAGAAAACTACCTCAACAGTCGATTCTGCAGAGAGAAGAAGTGAAAATGCTGGCTTTTATATATTATATATTTAACTTTTTACATCTGTATTGTTTATTGAACTTATTTGCTATTATCACGCAGTTTATAATGATACTTTTAACCGCTCTGCCACAAACAGAAAACAGCTGATGTAAAAACGAATAAAGAGAAATAAAGAGGACATTTAATCTTATTATATCTCTATAAAACTGAGGGTATTTTGAGGTCTTTGAATGCAGCATTTAAAACTGATGACAG
>NW_026910220.1:0-24789 GCF_963691925.1 Scomber scombrus
GGCTGAGACGCACCGTGTAGTTCAGCCCTTTCTCAAAGCACACTGGCCTCACCAGCAGTACGTGTCCTAAAAAAAAAAACACACACAACAGGAAGTCAGTGTGTGTGTGTGTGTGTGTGTGTACTCCTGCACTTGTTTGTCTTTTAAAGTGAAGATGTTTTGCCCTTGTTTCCTCAGAAGGACATTAGTGCAGAGTAAGGACATTTTATCAGGTCATCTCTTTCTTTCAGGAACATGATGTACAGTAGAAGCTGCTTCTTCAAAGGCTGCTTGTGAAAAGTGAAAACATTTTGTTCCACGCCTGTCTAATAGAAATTATGTTTATTTTGCCAGATATTTTTTTGAGGGATGTGTAATTGGCTGCTTGGAGTTCATTCACTGTCAACAAGTTTCATTCATGTACTGGATGGAAGTTGTGTGGAGGGCTAGATTGTGGGCAGGACTTTGACGCCAGAGACTTCAGGTTCACGTCCTGTGTGTTGATTTTTTTGGGGAGTTTTGTTTATTAATCCTAGGCTCCACATCAACATCAAATCAATCACTAACAGTGTTCGTTAAAAAACCTCACTACACTTGTACAATGGGTGGTCCTCTCATTATGCAGGATGCTCCCTAGTAGGTAGGTAGTAGGTTGTTTCCTAGCCTGATCTTTAGTGAGTCAGGTGGCAAACCAATGATGGATCCTGCCTTTTTTATCAGTTCTTCAACCCCCAACCCCAACAGTGTTCATTAAAAAAACCTCACTACACCAGGTATAAACGACCTTAGGGCTGGGCGATATGGCTGAAAACTGTATCACGATAAAAGTGTTTCATATCAGTCGATATCAATAATAAATTCTTTTTTTTAAATAAGTTTAAATATTCAATTTAAACACTTTGTCACAAAATATTTACACAAAAATTATCAGTAATTTCAGTCCGGTAAGTTCAGAAAATTACATCATTTTACTGTAATCATCCTTTAAAACCAGGAAAAGAAACACTTATGCTGTATCACGAAATTACGATATCCAAATTCTAAGACGATATCCACTCTCAATATCGCTAAATTGTACTATGGGTGTTCCTCATTATGCAGAATGCTTCCTAGTAGGTAGTTACTCTTTTCTGCATGACCACCTCTAGTGAGTCAGAAGGCAAACCAATGATGGATCTGCCTATTTTATCAATTCTTCAACCCCCCAACCCCAACAGATGACAGCATCAAAAAAAGCCCACTTGCTAAAATACTTTAATAAAACACATGTAAGAGTGACCTGCTGATATTAAACGACCAAAAGCTTCCTGAGGAAGAACAGCCTGGACTACGCCTTTGTAAAAACAGCTTTCTCTTTCCACCTCCTGGAAAATCAGATAATGCACACAAATGTCTGCCTACTGTTTAAAATCAGTCATAATGCTGCCTGCTACTGAAAAAAAGGTTATACTGCAAAGAAAAAAATAACAAGAGAGTGCACACTGTCCCTAGCTACATCTTTAATGAGAACACAAGTCACCAACATATTTGTCTTTCTAAAATCAATAATACGTTACTTTAGTCTTATTTAGATATAGAATTAAGTGGTTTTGGAGCGTCCTGGTGGTCGAGTGGTTAGAGCGCAATGCCACATAGTCACAGTGTCCCTGGTTCAAATCCTGCAGGTAATTTCCTTCTCTCTCCCCCTGATTCCTGTCGGCCTCTCTGCCAGTTACTGTCCAAAATAAAGGCATAAAAAGCCCAAAAATAATAATTAAGTGGTTTTCATTGCTTTCATCCACTTGACAAAACTGTCAGTTTCCTTTAAATAGGATATGATGTCATCTCTAGTGATGCAACCTTTATTAAAATTATGTTTTGTGGGTATTTTTGTTTTTATTTGATAGACACTGGTATAGAGGCCACAGGAAACAAGGTGGACAGAGAGGGAGGGAAATGACATACAGCAAAGGTTCCTCTCATTGGACTTGAACCAGACACATTGTGATTATGTGGCATGCACAGTGACCAATCGGCTACCAGGTTGCTCCGTGTTCAGGTTTAACAGGTGAAGGTGATTTGGTTAAAGTTGAGGAAGGATGTCAGTAAATTACACACACACCATGTCTTATGATTCAAATAACTCTGGACTTCTTCAATATTTCACAGTTAGACCTTCCTCTAAGTTTAACCAAGTGATGTGAGAGCCTAAACACGAGATGATATTTAGGAAAACAAATGCGATACGTTGTCAGAGAACATTTTGCCAGATTTCTTAGCCAGACGTTTCCTCATTATGTTGATGAAAGTAATTGCTGTCTGGGTGGCATATTATGTTTCACATTTGTTGTTGCTCATTACTTGTAAACAACACACAGCTTCTCAGAGACAGATGTTTCACCAGTCCTCGCTTCATTAAAAAGAGTGGCTGTACTGATGGTGTTGGAGCACACATGGATCTTCACTTCCTTGAAGGAGCCGTTTGATGGTTAAGGTCAAAATTAACTCTGTGTTAAGTTTAAGGTTAGTAAACACATTTTGGCTGCTTCTCATTAACCATTCTGTCGTCCTACCAAGTCAAATTGACCCCATCTGTTTTGACTGTTCCTTCTTTCCTCCCTTCCTTCTTTCCTTCCTCCATCCCCCTTTCTTCCTTCCTTCTGTCCTTTCTTCCTCCCTCCCTCCTTCCTTTATTCCTCTTTTCCTCCCTCCCTCCCTCCTAACTCATTTCCTTCCTTCCTTCCATCCTTCCTCCCTTCCATCCTTCCTCCGTTCCATCCTTCCTTCCTTCCTTCCTTCCTTCCTTCCTTCCTTCCTTCCTTCCTTCCTTCCTTCCTTCCTTCCTTCCTTCCTTCCTCTTTTCCTCCCTCCCTCCCTACTTACTAATTCTCCTTCCTTCCTTCCTTCCTTTCTTCCTTTCTTCCTTCCTTCCTTCCTTCCTTCTTTCCTCCCTTCCATCCTTCCTCCCTTCCATCCTTCCTCCCTCCCTCCCTTCCTTCCTTGACTCGAGGACAACAGGAGGGTTAACTCCCTCTCTGGAACACACACACACTCACAGCTCATTAAGGCACAAGATATTTCTGGAAGATCCTTGACATGTGGTTCATCTTTAATTTGTCAAAAGATCAATTCCTAGAAAGTGAAGATGTTTTGACCCAGCCTGCATTGACAGTTAACCCTCCTGTTGTACTCGAGTCAAGGAAGGAAGGAAGGAAGAGGAAGGAAGAAGGAAGGAAAGGAGGAAGAAGGAAGGAAAGGAAGGAGGGAGGAAGGAAGAAGGAAAGTATGAGGGAGGGAGAAAGGAAAAGAGGAAGGGAGGAAGGAAGGAAAGAAGGACAGAGAAAAGAGGGAAGGGAGGAAGGTAAGGGGAGGAAACAAGGAAGGGATGGAGGGAAGAAGGAAGGAAGGGAAGAAAGAAAGAGAGAGGAAGGAAAGAAAGAGAGAAGAAGGGAGGGAGGAAGGACATACGGAAGGAAGGAAGGGAGGAAAGAAGGAACAGTCAAAACAGACGGGGTCAATTTGACCCGGGAGGACGACACAAAGGTTAAAAGTTAAAAGATTTTAGAGGCAAGCAGATGTTTTGTATCATTGGGGGTCCTCACAAGTAAAAAGCGTTAACATTGTGTTCATTTGTGTGCGAGAGAAAGACAGATAATGTGATTGTCTCAGCATATTGTGAGTATTTAAAAAAAGCAGCATCAGGTTTGTTAAATGTACATTTAGTATTTTTGTTGGTTTTATATCATTTGAAATGACATTTGCACCATTTTTTACCAAAAGTAAGACTGAATGCTCCTGAAAATGTCAAATGGTGTAACCACAAAAAAATGATACATATTAAATATTTTATGCACCTACAGTGTATTTAAGAGGACTTATACTAATAATGACTTCATTTAACCCTCCTGTCCTCAATTCAAGAAAGGAAGGGAGGAAGAAGGAAGGATGGAAGGGAGGACAGAAGGAAGGAAAGGAGGAAGGAAGGGAGGGAGGAAGAAGGAAGGAAAGGAGGGAGGGAGGAAGGAAGAATGAAGGATGGAGGAAAGAAGGAATAAAGGAAGGTAGGAGGGAGGGAGGGAGGGAGAAAGAAAGGAGGAAGGAAGGAAAGAAGGAAGCGAGGAAGGAAATTAAATAAGGAGGGAAGGAAAGAAGGAGGGAGGGAGGAAAGAGAGAAGGGGGAGGAAGGAAAGAAGGAAGGGAGGAAGGAAAGGAAGGACATACGAAAAGAAGGAAGGGAGGAAGAAGGAACAGTCAAAACAGGCGGGGTCAATTCGACCCGGTAGGACGACAGGAAGGTTAAGAAAATGTAAATGTTTCCTGATCTCCATGGTTACCAGAGTAAATGTAATATTTAGAACAATTGTATTCCATTACCTTTATTTAATATAAAGTTATAATGTAAGATCATGCCAAACTAGTTGATATGGTGTTTTATTGACAATTTACTGTTTTTAAGCAAGTTGAATTATTTGGTACAAAGTTTTTATGGTTACACCACTTAGACATTTTTGTCATAATCCTCTAATATATTCTCTCCAAATGGATTAAAAGCAGAAATTTGATGCTGGGTCCATAAAAACAGAATGTGTGCAAGTTATTCATACGTTTATTTTCACATTTTAACCCCTTTAAATTTAATTAAACCACATGGACACAAAAAAACATGTCATTGACCCTTGTGTCAGTGTAAACGCATGTAAGTGCATTTTTGTGTGTGTGTGTGTGTGTGTGTGTGTGTGTGTGTGTGTGTGTGCAGAGAGCTGCAGCAGTTTCAGTGCTTACTGCAGTAAATTGTACGTCCTCTCCCTCGACTCCAAACCCACATTTTCACTCTGGTCATCCTGCTACAGCAGCTGGTACGACGAGAAAACACATAGCTGGTATCCCAACTCTGCCCTTCTCTCTCTTTCTCTCTCCCTCTCTCCCTCTATCTCTCTCTCTCTCTCTCAATTCATTATTCATCTGTGGATTTCTGACTGAGCGTGCCTGCTCTCTCTCCCAGCAGTCCTTCCCTGCTTTGTATTCACATCACGCGTCCACACCTCAGAGCTGCCACAGTCCAACCAGCCAACCACAGGCCTCTGCTGTCCGACACCCAGCTGCTCCACTAACTGCTCTGCTCATAAAGAGACACGCTGCACGGAGGTGTGAGGGTTAACCTGCCCCGAGGACTACATGCATGCATCTGTAAATGTCAGATAGTGGATGGGAGTACCTGACTGGGAGCTAGCTGGGAGTTAAATCACTAACATCATTTACAACAAAAACATCTGAGGGACAACTATTTCACTGGGGGGAAAAAAATAAGGGATAGAAAATACAGAAAAATATGCTATACCAATATCCATATAAGTTTAATATAAGATAATATTGACTTATCAGTGTATCATTCAGGCTCTGGTGTGAACATTTGTGAGCAGGAGCATCGAGCCCCTTCAAATACTTGAGATTAGATGGTTTTAGAAATTGTTGATTTATATTTAAAAGTATTTTTAATAAGCCCTAATATATATATGTCATATCTGCATGTTTTTATTGGTATTTAACTCTGCCTGCTACACACAGACTCCCCTCTCTCTGTTTAGACTACTCGGTCTCTTCCATAGTATTAGCGGAGCTCGTAAAGCCGCTAAGCTGCAGCAGAAAGTCATGTAAAATCATTGTTAACTGCAGTGTGAGGCATAAATAACCGACTTCAGCTCACGATATAAAAGTAAATGAATTTGAGCTTCAGAATTTCACGTTAAATTAACTTTAGCATCAGTGGTTTTAACTATGTCCCACAAGTCATTTACCTTAATGTTAGCTTGTTGTCCTTTCTGTGCTATTATTAGCAGTTAAATTCTGTTTGGTTTTTAGTTTTTTAAGATTTATTTTTGTGCATTTTTGCCTTTATTTGAGAGTACATGGCCGACAAGAAACGAGTACATAGTAGGGAACGATATGCAGCAAAGGTCCTTTGCCGGAGTCGAACCAGGGATGCAGCGATTATGCGGCATGCACGGTAACCACTCGGCAACCAAAGTGCTCCAGCGGCTAAATTATTGTTCTTGTCAAAACACATTTGAAGCACTGAAATGCACCCTTCAAAAACAGGTGACGGACATTTTAACAAAGATTCAGGAGCTATATGTACATGTTTATGAGCTTTCTTTACTTCACATTAAATATAATAACTGTTTGATCATAAACTGAGAAGCCACAGTAGATAATTACTGCTAACAAGTTGGTGCATTGTGAATTAGTGTTCCCACTCAAAAATACTAACGCTGAGAAAAAAGGCACTTATACTGCAGCCGATATTACGATCTAGTAAACTGAAGTGTGGAGAAAAAGCAGAACATACTTTATTTCTACAGTTGTATTGAATAGTGTAATTTCAGTACGAGTAATGGCCCTGAACATTCTCTGTTGAAAGTGAAGATATAATAACACTACAACTGTTCATTCAACTCACATAAACCAACTTTTTCTTTTTTCCTGCTGTAGTTTATAACTTCATTATCAGAATACTCAGTCACCTTCTTCTCCACACAGTCAAGCCATCTCAACATTTTAAATACAATAGTGGACTCGCAAGGACATTGTGGTTGATGAATATCTGTGTTTTCCAGAAGAGATGAGAAAAATGTGCAAAACAGAGAAAAAAGTCACGCTGTCTATACTGTAGTTGGGTTTATTTGACTAGTATAACCAAGTCATATATTGCAAATAAAAAGCCAATACATGATGAAGAGACATGGAGGTGTTCTTACCCATATTTATGTTTAACTGTTGCAGAGGCATGTGTACTTTTCAGGAGAACACGACACTCAAATATCAGTTTTCATTGCATGTGCAGCTGTGTCTCACCTGTAGGAGGATAATAAATATGAATAAAAAAATATGCAAACACTAATTTTAAGCTCTATAGTCATGTTCTGGGGCTCTACTGGTATATTTGTGCATGATTTATAGTTAAAAACTTTAACCGTAACTCTATTTTAGCATTTTATGCTGCCACTCAGTTCAGCCTCTGTCATAAACAAGCCGTTTTTAGCTCCTGTCTCTTTACGACTCTCCATTTCTTCAGCATCAGGAAACAAACTTTAAAAGCAGGATTTATTTAAATGGCACTGTGCAGGACTGTTCTGTGCACTGCAGAAATATAGATCATGTTAATGATAATTGCATAAAGATGGAATTCACTCTAGAATAATAAAATGTTTTAAATGAGCAGAAAAGTACATAGAAAGGAACAAAGTAGCTCTTTGCTTGCAGCCGTGGAGGCATATTAACTAAGTTTGGATACCATATTACCACTTAGAACATGTGGAACAATCTTTAATAAAAAGAAATATCTATCCAATGATTTGCAGGGTCTCATGCTGGGAAAAACACTTTTCTATTAATGACTGGTTTATTTGAATGCATCAGTAGATATTCATTTATAAACACATATGTTTGCAATTGGCGGTCCTCTGGGGGAGTGGGGGGTGCGATTGGTCTAATAAGCAGCAACACAGAGCTACCAGGACGCTTTGCTCTCACATGGGCTGCATTGATAGTCACACAAACACACACGGGAGATTGTATCACATCTGCAGGCGTCAGGGAGCCGCTATCAATATGCGGGAGACTCACGGAACTTCCAGAAGAGTTTGGATGTCTGTTATATAATCATATCCAGATCCAACCTCTCTCTGTCTTTACCTGGTGAATAGGACACATCGCTGTATAAGACACACTCCACTTTTATATGGAGAAATATTGCATTAAAGGTGCGTCTTATACACCGGTTTTTACGGTATTTGTGAAATAGTTTATAATCATATAAATAACTTTACACATGAAATGGACATTGTCACATGTGATAAACCATGAGTTGCCTGTCAAAACATGTCCCTTTATATTCCTATTTGAAATTAATGTTTAAAAAATATCATCATTTACATGCGGTCAGTGTCGGGGAGTAACTAGTTACATGTAACTGCATTACGTCATTTAATTACAAAATAAATGTAACTGTAATCTGTTACAGTAACTAAGAAACAATGTGTCATTAAATAAGTTACTGATGAAAATGTCGGTGATTACAAAGGAAGTTACATCTGAAGTCAGACCTTTAAGATTTTGCTCAGGAAGGTTTTTTCCTCATTTTTTAATATTTAACATGTTACTGAATACATATATTGCTGTTTTTAATTCTTTGAAATCAATATGTTTTTTATATATTTAGTAAATAAATCATGATGTGGGCTTATTTGGAGCACACATGAGCTTAAATGGAGTCACAGTACCAATTAAACCCACTTTATTCATCAAATATCTTTATTTTATATTCCAAAATCTACATGAACTAATGAATACATTTTCAAATGAGAGATAAATGTTGCTTTATAAGAAATGATCTCCCTTATAAATCATGTCAGTATCCATGAAAAACAGCTGGACTTAGATTGTGGTGCTTAATGGGAACATTTACCCTAACAGCTGATCTTAGGAAGGAAGGAAGGAAGGAAGGAAGGAAGGAAGGAAGGAAGGAAGGAAGGAAGGAAGGAAGGAAGGAAGGAAGGAAGGAAGGAAGGAAGGAAGGAAGGGAGGGAGGAAGGCAGGAAGGACAGATGGAGGGAACACTTACCCTAACAGCTGAACTTAGATCTTAGGAAGGAAGGAAGGAAGGAAGGAAGGAAGGAAGGAAGGAAGGACAGATGGAGGGAACACTTACCCTAACAGCTGAACTTAGATCTTAGGAAGGAAGGAAAGAAGGAAGGAAGGAAGGAAGGAAGGAAGGAAGGAAGGAAGGAAGGAAGGAAGGACAGATGGAGGGAACACTTACCCTAACAGCTGAACTTAGATCTTAGGAAGGAAGGAAGGAAGGAAGGAAAGGAAGGAAGGACAGATGGAGGGAACACTTACCCTAACAGCTGAACTTAGATCTTAGGAAGGAAGGAAGGAAGGAAGGAAGGAAGGAAGGAAGGAAGGAAGGAAGGAAGGAAGGAAGGACAGATGGAGGGAACACTTACCCTAACAGCTGAACTTAGATCTTAGGAAGGAAGGGAGGAAGGAAGGAAGGAAGGAAGGAAGGAAGGACAGATGGAGGGAACACTTACCCTAACAGCTGAACTTAGATCTTAGGAAGGAAGGAAGGGAGGAAGGGAGGGAGGGAGAAAGGAAGGAATAAAGGAAGGAAAGAAGGAAGGAAGGAAGGAAGGAAGGGAGGGAGAAAGGAAGGAATAAAGGAAGGATAGAAGGAAGGAACGAAGAAAGGAAGGAAGGAAGGAAGGTAGGAAGGAAGGAAGGAAGGAAGGAAGGAAGGAAGGAAGGAAGGAAGGACGGAAGGACGGAAGGACGGGAAGAAAGAAGGAAGGTAGGAATGAAAAGGAAGGAAGGACAGATGGAAGGAAGGAAGGAAGGAAGGACAGATGGAAAGAAGGACGGAAGGAAGGAAAGAATGAAGGAAGGAAGGACAGAAGGAAGGAAGGAAGGACGGAAAGAAAGAAGGAAGGTACGAAGGAAAAGGAAGGAAGGACAGATGGAAGGATGGAAGGGAGGGAGAAAGGAAGGAATAAAGGAAGGATAGAAGGAAGGAACGAAGAAAGGAAGGAAGGAAAGAAGGGAGGAAGGAAGGAACGAAAAAGGAAGGAAGGTAGGAAGGAAGGAAGGAAGGAAGGAAGGAAGGAAGGAAGGACGGAAAGAAAGAAGGAAGGTAGGAATGAAAAGGAAGGAAGGACAGATGGAAGGAAGGAAGGAAGGAAGGACAGAAGGAAGGAAGGAAGGAAGGAAGGAAGGAAGGAAGGAAGGACAGAAGGAAGGAAGGAAGGAAAGAATGAAGGAAGGAAGGAAGGACAGAAGGAAGGAAGGAAGGAAGGACAGATGGAAAGAAGGACAGAAGGAAGGAAGGAAAGAATGAAGGAAGGAAGGAAGGACAGAAGGAAGGAAGGAAGGAAGGACGGACGGAAAGAAGGAAGGAAGGACAAAAGGAAGGAAGGACGGAAAGAAAGAAGGAAGGTAGGAAGGAAAAGGAAGGAAGGAAGGAAGGAAGGAAGGAAGGAAGACATTTATTGGACATTTAATCCTAAATCTACAGTCAGAGAAGCAGCAGGAGGGTTTTTTTGTCAGATTCAACAGAAACCATGTTTTGAGATGAAATATATTTTTCCACTTCTTCTCGCTTCTATGACTAACAAAGAGTCGGCGCCTTGAAAAGAGATGGAAAAGAGAAAGAGTGTCTCGGTGGGAAGAGAAGGTGAAGTGAGCTACGTCTTGAAGAGATGAGTGTTTTTTTTACCTACAAGAGAAGATGGTGACTGCTTTTCTGAGTCAAGTGAAAACGTCATCCGAACGCAGCAAGAACAAAAAGAAGAAGAAGAAGAAGCAGAAGGTCAGTACATTATGTGCTTAAACACACAGTGAAGAAAAAGTAAACTCCATATTTTATGAGCAATGCAAATGCAAATAAGAGCATTTATTCTCTGATTTGTTCCCATAATCACAGTGACAGGAAGTATGAGTAACAGCTGTAAATCATCAGCAGCACAATCATAGCACAGAGTGTCCTCGAGGGTGAGATGGTATTCATATGAAGCTTATTCTGTGTGGGAAACAGCAAAGAAGAGTGTTGACAATAAATGTACATCTTATGTCATGTTACCAAGGCTACAATACATCCTCAGATAAAGTGATGACTGTCCAACAGCGTCCGATCCTGTCAGTATCTGCACAAAGAAGCAGAATCGTATTTTCAGATTTTAGGAATCACCACTCTGGACTAGGCAAAGGCCTTTTTTAAAGAAATGTCCTTGATCGATCATCTGTAAATGAATTACCCAATTATCCATCTTTTTTTTGAAAATACAAAATACAGGTGGTTTTTCCTCAATGAAATCTTCCTTCCAAGAAGAACTTACAGTCCAACAACAATCCTCTTAGACAAGGCAGTTAGTATCGACCGAAATAAATCGATCCGAAGTAGTATGGAAAGATCTCCCATCAAACGATACCTGCAATGGATCCTTTTCATGTGACTGACAAAATTCTTAGCTTAACACCTGCTGCTGTACTTCTACCACTGTTCTGACCTATGGGATCCTTGTGTGGTATGGCAGCAGCTCTGCAGCAGGTTTATCAAAGCTGCACAAAAAATAACAAAAACACACCTACCCACCCTGGAAGACATTTTCAACCCCCGCTGTCTTCAGAAAGCCACCGACATTCTGCAGAATCCATCCCACCCATAGACTGTATATAAAATGGACGTAACATCCGTGACGTCACCCATTGGTTTGTGGACTGCTGCTCGGAAGCGAATAGTTTCGGATCTGAGCAGCGCCATCTTGAAAATTTCTGGTGCATGCTGGGTAAAATAAAAACATGGATTCTACTTATATGGGCATCAGGAGGAGCAAGAAGCGCCCTCCTGAACCTGTGAACCAATCAACCTGTCAATCACGACGTAGCCACGCCCTAATGCATACCCTGCTTTATCGTCAAATATAAAATCAGGGAGGCCAAAATGTCCCAAATGAACATCATACTGCATTGAAGAAGGCTTTAAACTAGCGATTGAGACCATAAACACATTTTGAAAACGTTTACTGAGGTTAGAAATCAAGTGAGAAGTTGGTGAATTCTCCATTGACTTGTATAGAGACGGAAGTCCTTTTGACTCCAAAACGGTCGCCCCCTGGTGGCCTTTTGATAGAATGCAGTTTTAAGTTACTTCCGCGTTGGCATCATTTCAGAGGACCAGAACCCCCCGCCTGATCCCACCCAGCCCATCATCTGTTTGAACTCCTGCCCTCATGCAGGCGTTACCATGCAGTTAAAACCAGAACCACCAGACTGTTAAACAGCGTTTATTCCAAAGCCATCACCACATTGAGCACAAGCTTAAAAACCCGAACTCGTACCTAACAACACATATACCTCACAAACACCAAAGTGCAGTCAATCAACTTGTGCAATATTAATGTGAATGTGAATGTATCTACGTATGTTGGCACTTTTGTATGACTGAGTATTTATGTGTATGGTAGCATGTGTAGTATATATGTATTTTATCTCGCCCTATTATTTTACTATTTATTACTTTTTAATTGAGCTCCGTTCTCTACCTTGGGTTTTGAATTTTCTTCTATCTATCTATCTATCTATCTATCTATCTATCTATCTATCTATCTATCTATCTATCTATCTATCTATCTATCTATCTATCTATCTATCTATCTATCTATCTATCTATCTATCTACCTACCTACCTACCTACCTACCTACCTACCTACCTACCTACCGACCTATCTATCTACCTATCTATCTATCCATCCATCCATCCATCCATCCATCCATCCATCCATCCATCCATCCATCCACCTATCTATCTATCCATCCATCCATCCATGCATCCATCCATCCATCCATCCATCCATCCATCCATCCATCCATCCATCCACCTATCTACCTACCTATCTACCTATCTACCTATCTATCTATCTATCTATCTATCTATCTATCTATCTATCTATCTATCTATCTATCTATCTATCTATCTACCTATCTACCTGTCTATCTATCTATCTATCTATCTACCTACCTACCTATCTATCTATCTATCTATCTATCTATCTATCTATCTATCTATCTATCTATCTATCTATCTATCTATCTATCTATCTATCTATCTATCTACCTGTCTATCTATCTATCTATCTATCTACCTACCTACCTATCTACCTACCTATCTATCTATCTATCTATCTACCTACCTACCTACCTACCTACCTACCTACCTACCTACCTACCTATCTATCACGCCCCTCTCTACTCTGGACACCAGCAAACAAGCCGCCTCCCTGATAGCTAAATTCTTAAAATGTTTTGCCCCAGATTTAATCTTTTTAGTCTATCTATCTCCCACAGCAGCATCCAACATTACAAAACCTTACACATAAAACTGAACCACATTCAACTACATACATACTTTAGAAAACCATGTAAAGATTTATGGAGTGGCATTTACCCTGAAAGGCCAAATTCAGGGCTAAATTATTGGGTAAACTGTTCAGCTTTTGGCTAAATGCTGCTCACATTTAGCTAAAATATATCATTTATAAATGTCATTCTCTAATGCTTTGTGTAAATAATTCATTAAATTATTTTCTTGCTGATTCGCTTTTTTTAACCCTCCTGTTGTCCTTGATTCAAGAAAGGAGGGGAGGAAGAAGGAAGGAGGGAAGGAGGAAGGATGGAAGGGAGGAAGAAGGAAGGAAAAGAGAAAATAAGGGAGGAAGAAGGAAGGAAAGGAGGGAGGAAGGAAGGAAGGAAAAGAGAAAATAAGGGAGGAAGAAGGAAGGAAAGGAGGGAGGAAGGAAGTAAGGAAAGGAAAGAAGGAAGGGAGGAAGGAAAGGAAGGAAGGAAGGACGGAAGAAAGAAGGAATAAAGGAAGGTAGGAGCGAGGCAGGAAACAAGGAAGGAGGGAGGGAGGGAAAAAGGAAAAGAGGAAGGGAGGAAGGAAGGAAGGAAAGGAAATAAGGAAGGGAGAAAGGAAAAGAGGAAGGGAGGATGGAAGGAATGGAGGAAGGAAAGGAAGGAAGGAGGGAAGAAAAGAAGGAGGGAGGGAGGAAAGAGAGAGTAAGGAACGAAAGAGAGAAGGAGGGAGGAAGGAAAGAAGGAAGGGAGGAAGGAAAGGAAGGACAGACGGAACAGTCAAAACAGACGGGGTCAATTTGACCCGGGAGGACGACACGAAGGATAAACACAGCAGAATAAAACACAGTGAAAGTTTCTGTAGTGTCAGAGGGAACATTAAGTCCCTTAAAGTATTTAAATGTAATGAATTAACATCCAAACATCCCTCACATGCAAAAAAAAAAAAGTCTGGGACATTTCTTACAGCTGCAGGAGACTTCACAACTCCACTCCCATCCGTCACATTGTGTGTGGGAAGTGAACAGCAGCTTCAAATATGGAGGCAGCGTGTGAATACGGAGCTCAAATATAGAGGCAGACGGCACCAGATGGACAGAGAAGATATGGGAGTGTAAAGATGTTTCAACCTGGACTCTATTTTCTTATTTAGAATTTGGTCCAGTATTGAGAGACAGCATTTTATAAGTGTTTATTTTTGGCACTGAGAATGAAAGTGATGTAAAATACAGGAAGTAGCATTTCAGCTAACTACAAATACATCTATATCCAGAGCAGCTTCCTGACTAAACTAACCTCCCTGTTCATATTTATATGTTTACACCAGTTTGTTTACATGTATTGAGGCTGACTTATATACTGAGGTTAGGAGGCTAATCATAAGTAAGTGCAATGATGGATTATTGTGTGTAAACATGAGTTAATGTCTGAGGCTGTGCATGACTAAACATCTGTTCATACTTCTTCATGCATACTGCAGCAGTTACTGTACTGTAAAAACCGGTGTATAGGTTATACCTTTGATACAATGTTTATTCTTTTAACCTTCGTGTCGTCTTCCCGGGTCAAATTGACCCCGTCTGTTTTATGTTCCTTCCTTCATTCCTTCCGTCTGTCCTCCCTCCCCCTCCCTCCTTCTTTCCTCCCTTCATTCCTCCATCCCCCTTTCTTCCATCATTATGTCCTTCCTCCCTCCCTCCCTCCTTCTTTCCTTCCCTCTTTATTTCCTTCCTTCTTTTCCTTCCTCCCTTCTTTCCTCCCTCCCTCCTTCTCTCTTTCTTTCCTCCCCCCTACCTTCCTCCCTTCCTTCTTTCTTTCCTTTGTCCTTCTTTCCCTTCCTTCCTCCCCTTTCTCTTTTCTTTTCTTCCCCCTCCCTCCTACCTTCCTTGCTTCTTTCCTCTGTCCTTCCCTACTTAATTTCCTTCCTCCCTTCCTTATTTCCTTTCCTCCCTTCTTCCCTCCTTCCTCTTTACTCGCTCCTTTCCTTCCTTCTTCCTCCCTTCCCTCTTTCCTTCCTTATTCCTCCCTCCTTCCCCCCCTACTTTCCTTCCTTCTTCCCTCTCTTCCTACCTTGACTGGAGGACAACAGGAGGGTTAAAAGTGAGGTGTGTCCTATACACCAGTAAAATGCAGACAGAGGCTGGATCTGGATTTAGTTATAAGTATGTAAAAGACCGTCCACACTAGCGAAAACAAAAACTATAAATACAATGATGTGAGCATACACACTATGAACTATGATCTATAACATCCTGTAAACTGCTGTGTCGAGCCCATGCTGCATGCTCCAGCTGAGTCTGTCCCATTACTGCTGTATGTTGTAGAAATAAAAACAAAACCAGCTTTACAACAACTTAGGTATAATGTCTGAGCACAGCGACAGCTCTGATGGAGAGTTTTTGGGACTTGAGTGCACACACAGCTACACACTGTATTAAATATGTAAAGCTACTGTGTTCTTTTAAAAGGTTTAATTGAAACTCAGCCTAACATGAACCTAGTCTGAGTTAATATACTGGTCCAGTTCAGTTAACCAATTCATTACCGGACCATTAACCATTAACCCGAAGCACTGTTTCAGGTGTAATATGTGTGTTTTTATTGTCTTTCTAATAAGTAAATAGAGAACGTTTTAGAGTATAAACATATGTGTTTATAAATGAATAACTACTGATGCATTCAAATAAATCAGTCTTTAATAGAAAGGTGTTTTTCCATGCCTGACACCCTCCAAAATAGACTTATTCAACTTATATACCGGTTTATTTCTTTCAATTTATTTTTAAAGAAAAATCTGATTTCAATCATAACTGAGTGATAATATTACTTCACTGCTTTCCTGAGGAGTAATGAGCAACATTTCTTCTGCACAGGGACACCTGTTGCTACCAAACTCATAAAACCTGACAGTGTTCATGCAGTAATCCCAACTGTGTAACTACTACTAATGGATTCACAGTGTTTACCAACATTGTTGTCCTGAGGACTGTTTAACCTCCGTGAAATCAACTGGATCCAGGTCCACACGGTAAGAAAGAATGGGTGATTTCAACACACGACCGTGTGACTAATGTTATTTCTCTAGCTTGAACAGATGCATAACTATTCACAGCCTCAGACATAAACAAATCAACTCGCAGGCTGTCCCAAATATAGATCTCCCTTTGCAGTTAGCCATAAAGCTGCTAGAATAACAATCTGAGCCTGCACCATATAATTAAATTGCAGTCAGTGTTGCATCTGCCGGCTGAAGCAATCTCGTTAAATACCGGATACCAATTTCAAAAGTTATTCCCTACATTAGTCACTTAAACCCAAAATGATGGTCAAATATAAAAGGTCCAGGTTGAAAAATCCTCAAGGGAAGGAAGGAAAGGAGGGAGGAAGGAAGGAAGGAAAGAAGGGAGGAGGGAAGGAAGGAAATGAGGAAGAAAAGAAGAAGGAAGGAAAGGAGGGAGGAAGGAAGGAAGAAGAAAGGAAGGAGGGAGGGAGGGAGGGAGGGAGGAGGAAGGAAGGAAGGAAGGAAGGAAGGAAGGAAGGAAGGAAGGAAGGAAATGAGGAAGGAAGGAAGAAGGAAGGAAAGGAGGGAGGAAGGAAGGAAGGAAGGAAGAAGGAAGGAAAGGAGAGAGGAAGGAAGAAGGAAGTAAAGGAGGGAGGAAGAAGGGAAGGAAGAAATGAAAAGAGGGAGGAAGGAAGAAGGAAGGAAGGAAAGGAGGGAGGAAGAAGGGAAGGAAAAGAGGGAGGGAGGAAGGAGGTAAGGAGGGAGGAAGGAAGCAAGAAAGAAGGAAAGGAGGAAGGAAGGAAGGTGGGAGGATGGAAAGAATCTGAGATCTGAGAAGAATCTTTATAATTAAATTGCAGTCAGTGTTGCATCTGCCGGCTGAAGCAATCTCGTTAAATACCGGATTCCAATTTCAAAAGTTATCCCCTACATTAGTCACTTAGACCCAAAATGATGGTAAAATAAGGTCGAGGTTGAAAAATCCTGAAGTTCTTCTTTAAAGCTCTGTCCTGCATCTTTTATAGTGACACTTACAGGCAGAGAATGCATTAACTTTTATAAATGCTGCAAAAATCTTGTTAAAAATTGATAAGAATGGTTTAAAAACTTGAAATATAGATAAAGTAAATGGTCTGATCCCCTGATTACGATGGCACGGACACTGCATTATTAATATCACTACGTTTAATGAGCCATAATGACCTCAATATTGTCCAAATGATGTGTCCAGTAATGTCCAAACTGGAAAAGCAATATTAAATCTTCTTTTTTTAAATTAAAATTCTTCTCAGAGAACATAATAAGCTATTTGTAAAAAGCTGCAAGTCAAAGTCCTGGATTTGAATAAACTTGTGGATGTTTGCAATGAATTGAAGAAGAAGAAACTCCTTTTAAAGGTATGACAGCTCACACTGTCACTATGTGTTTATGACTATTTTATGAATAATGCAGAAGTGTGCCAGGCCTCCTCATGCATGTGTATGAAAAGAAATAAAAGCAGGAGCCACATGTAGAAAACACACATTGCCCCCAAGGGCTACAAATGGACAAAACTCCACTGTATACCTTTAAAGTTTTTCTTGTGTTCGGCAACAAAACGACATGCTTCAGGTTAAAGGCAGGTTTTGTTTTAGAGAAAATAACATGGATTGGTAGGAAACACAGTTTTCAGTGGAAATAACATCATGTCATTTTTTCCTTTGCTCCTGACAGACCCACATGTTCAATTTCAGAGGCAGTTTCCTCTGCTGCAGTGGTGATTTCACATTCCCTCCTCCCAACAACGATGCCTTAAAAAACTTATTGTATGAGTCAAATTATGTCGTTTTCAACTGTGCTACATGTACAAAACCTTTAATAAATAAAGGAGAAACACAATTCAATTGTTTGATGCCTAAAAATCCTTAACCCTCCTGTTGTCCTCGAGTCAAGGAAGGAAGGGAGGAAGAAGGTAGGAAAGGAGGGAGGAAGGAAGGAAGGAAGGAAGGGAGGAAGGGAGGAAGAAGGAAGGAAAGGAGGGAGGAAAGAAGAAGGAAGGGAGGAAGAAGGGAGGAAAGGAGGGTAGGGATGAAGAAGGAAGGGAGGGAGGAAGGAAGGAAAGGAAGGAAGGGAGGAAGAATGAAGGAAAGGAGAGAGGACGGAAGGAAGGGAGGAATAACAAAGGAAAGGAGGGAGGAAAGAGGGAAGGGATGAAGAAGGAAGGGAGGGAGGAAGGAAGGAAAGGAAGGAAGGGAGGAAGAACGAAGGAAAGGACAGAGGACGGAAAGAAGGGAGGAATAACAAAGGAAAGGAGGGAGGAAGGAAGGAAGGGAGGAAGAAGGAAGGACAGGAGGGAGTAAGAAGAAGGAAAAAAGAAATCGAGGGGAGGAAGGAATGAAGGAAGGAAGGAGGGAAGGAAGGAAAGGAGGGAAGAAGGAAGGGAGGAAGGTAGGAGGGAGGGAGGAAGAAGGCAGGAGGGAGGGAGAAAGGAAAAGAGGAAGGGAGGAAGGAAGGAAAGAAGGACAGAGGAAAGAAGAAAGGTAATGGGGAGGAAAGAAAGAAAGGGTGGGAGGGAGGAAGGAAGGAAAGAAGGAAGGAAGGGAGGAAAGAGAGGAAGGAAAAAAAGAGAAGGAGGGAGGAAAGAAGGAACAGTCAAAACAGACGGGGTCAATTTGACCCGGGAGGACGACAGAGGGGTTAATAATCATCCTCCCTGGAGTCACATCCTTCCTTCCATTGAATACAATAAGACTCTCTCTCGTCTCCTAGGAGACATGTTTCTCACAGAGGACAATCCATGTGAGACAGAGTCCGTCTATGTGGCTGTTTGCAGTAAAACCACCTCTATCCCCAATTAATGAAAATCCACATCAGGAAAATGCAAACAGCAAAAATAGATTTATCATTCGTAACAGAGCAATTTTTTCCTTCTGACTGTAAAGTTCCTGTCACAGAGTGATGCTGCATGCATGGATAGTGTTCAGATATTGTTTATTAATATGAATATGAAGCTACAGTGCAGAGGAGGCAGTCGGTTCATTGCCAAACATACTGCAAAGGTCCAAGGCAATATGCAACAGCTACGGCTCAGTTGATGCACATGTAATCATACATGCTACACACACACACACACACACACACACACTGAACACAACACTGTGAGAGAATTAAACTGGAGAGCAGAAAACACTCACAGCTCATTGGAATTAAATCATTTATATGGGACAAGGACCCAGTGAATAAAATTTGATTATGTTTATATTCCTGAGAGGTGCAGATATTAAAACACACACAGTCACACACAGTGAGCAGACACACAGGAAGGCTACAAGATGAAGCTGGAGGATATTTGTTTGTTAGAGGCAGTGCGCCGTTTGCATTGAGATGAACCCGAAACACTTGAAGTAGAAATCAGGCTTACATTGATATGCAGAGACGAGGACGAAGGGGGGTGGACAGATGAAGAATGAGAATGAAGAAGAGGGAAGACAGAGAAGGAGGACAGACTGAGATGTTTGTCTGAAGTCGACTGGGACTAAATCAAAAACACTGAGGAAGTTCAAAGACATTCAAAAACACAGTTCAAAATTCAATGAAACACAAAAAGTTACGTAAGAGAAGTAAAAAATAAAAGTCTGTGCTCCAGTTTTAGAGGCTGGATCCTTTTTGGAGGACAAACACAAATGACATCACATCATCTTAGAGACTTAGTTTTGTTTTCTAAAACATGTTTTCAGCTTTTTTATCATCACTATTTGGCTTTTGTGTGTATAATTTTGCAGCTATAAGTCACATAAAAGTGAAATCTATTAGTGTCTGTGTAACGTTTCCATGCTCAACTGTAAAATCTTTAAAGCTAGCTTCCTGTTAAATCTTTATTTTGCATTCTCTTGTGTAAACATCTTAAAACATGTGGCATAAAATAAGGTAAATGGTAAATGGACTGTATTTTTAGATTGTCTGTCTACTCTTAAGACCACTCAAAGCCACTAAACACATTCATACATACATCAATACACCACGGGAGTAATTTGGGGTTCAGTATCTTGCCCTTTGATACTTTGATATGTGGACCAGAGAAGCTAAGAATCAAACTGTTTTTTGTTTATATAGAAAGAAAAGATCACTAACAAATCAAATGCTTCATTTCAATGTTTAACCCTCCTGTTGTCCTCGAGTCAAGGAAGGAAGGAAGGGAGGAAGGAAGGGAGGGAGGAAGGAAGAAGGAAGGAAGGGAGGAAGAAGGAGGAAAGAAAGAAGGAAGGAAGGGAGGGAGGAAGGGAGGAAGGAAGAAGGAAGGAAGGGAGGAAGAAGGAGGAAAGAAAGAAGGAAGGAGGGAGGGAGGGAGGAAGAAGGAAGGAAAAGAGGGAGGAAGGAAGGAGGGAAGGAGGAAAGAAGGAAGGAAAAGAGGGAGGGAGGAAGGAAGAAGGAAGGAGAAGCGGGAGGAAGGAAGGAGGGAAGGAGGAAAGAAGGAAGGAGGGAGGGAGGGAGAAAGGAAAAGAGGAAGGGAGGAAGGAAGGAAAGAAGGACAGAGGAAAGAAAGAAGGTAATGGGGAGGAAAGAAAGAGAGAAGGAGGGAGGGAGGAAAGAAGGAAGGTAGAAAGGACGGAAGGAAGGAAGGGAGGAAAGAAGGAACAGTCAAAACAGACAGGGAGGACGACACAAAGGTTAATACATTTTAATCAGCTTTTGTTTTTCAGGTTCCAATATGAGAGTCGGAACAACAAAAGACTCAGAACATGAAGACAGATGACATGTTTACACTTTGACTGTATCATGGACACTGATTCTCTTTGCTAACTAGCGGTTCCTGTTCACACACACAGAACAATGTCACAATGTGACATTTAGATGAGGTGGGGGAATAAAATGCACTCGTCTGTAATTTAACTCATCGCTCCAGATTGTGTTTTAACTATCGCAAAATTACAGAATGTGGTCTGTAACAGAGAGAAGAGCAGCATATTGATTAGGGCTGGTTATTGTTTAAAAATGACGATACCAGTACCAATCCAAGTACCCTTAACCTCTGTGTCGTCCTCCCGGGTCAAATTGACCCCGTCTGTTTTGACTGTTCCTAATTTCCTCCATTCCTTCCTTCTGTCCTTCCTTCCTCCCTCCCTCCTTCTTTCCTTCCCTCCTTCCTTCCTTCCTTCTTTCCTCCCTCCTACCTTCCTTCTTTCCTCCGTTATTCCTTCCTTTCCTTCCTCCCTCCTCCTACCTCCTTCCTTCCTTCCCTTCCTCCCTTCCTTTCCTCCCCCTACCTTCCTTATTTCCTCTGTCCTTCTTTCCTCCCTCCCTCCTTCCTACCTTCCTTCCTTAGTCATTCCTTCCTTCCTTCCTTCTTCTTTCCACCGTCCTTCCTTACTTCCTTCCCTTCCTTCCTTCCTTCTTTCCTCCTTTCCATGCCTTCCCTCCTTCCTCCCCTCCTTTCTTCCTCCCTCCTTTCCTTCCCTCCTTCCTTCCCTCCTTCCTTCCTTCCTTCCTCCTTTCCTTTCTTGACACGAGGACAACAGGAGGGTTAAAGTGATACTGATCCCAATTAAGTACTTAATTCGATTCCCATCACGAAGCATTAAATTGCATTAAATTCCACCACTCCTTCACGTCTAAATGATTTAATTTTTACGTTAATTGGCTGAGAGCTAGTCCATATAAATCGTCATATTTTCTAACTCTGGGTGTCGATTGCAGGTATCGTTTAATGAGAGACATTTCGATACGACTTGGTATCGATTTATTTCGGTCAACACTTTAAAAGGTATTCAGTATCGATACCCCACCCCTACTATTGATGATCTTGCACTGATCTCCTCTCCTAATGGCTTTAAAAGGTTTCTGTCAAACTAAATGGCTTCCAAATAAACAATCTCATGTGTTGCTGTTAACATGTTTCCTTGATTAGAAGGAGAAAAAAAAACACATTTCCCCTTCCTTCATTTCCACAAAAACCTCACCTAAATACCGTTGTCACACATCTGAACTGGATTAAATCACTGACCAGTGTAGCTACTGTTAAAATCTACTGACCTTCTCCTCCATATATAAAGTGAATCCAGTCCATATGGGACTTCAGTTTGAGTCTAATAACTGCGAATCTAGAAGATGTAGTGATAAAGACCCCGTCTGTTCTGACTGTTCCTTCTTTCCTCCCTTCCTTCCTTCCGTCTGTCCTTCCTTCCTCCCTCCCTCCCTCCTTCTCTCTTTCTTTCCTCCCTCTCTCTTTCCTCCCTTCCTTCTTTCGTTCCTCCATCCCTCCCTCCTTCTTTCCTTCCCCCCTTCCTTCCTCTTATCCTTTCTCCTTCCTTCCTTCCTTCCTTCCTTCCTTCCTTCCTTCCTTCCTTCCTTCCTTTCCTTCCTTCCTTTCCTTCCCCTCTTCCTTCTTTCCTTTCCTTCCTTCCTTCCCCTCCTTTCCTTCCTTCCTACTTTCCTTCCTTCCTCCTTTCCTCCGTCCTTCCTTCCTTCCCTCCTTTCTCCCTCCCTCCCTTCCTTCCTTCTTCCTTCCTTGACTCGAGGACAACAGGAGGGTTAATATGATTTATACTGTTTACAGACTTATGGACCCTGATTCTAGTAGCTTGTATATGATGTCTGCTTTCAGTATTATTGTGTGATCTCTGATATTGTCTCTCATATTGTTCTGATATTTGTTGAACTCTGAATAATGTATTCGATTTGTTTACATCCCGAGAAAATTGTGCTCATAAATCTTCCATTTATCTCCAATGTCCTGTCACTGACGTCCAAGCTCTAAACAATAGAACAAACTCTAGTGTTGTTTTGTATCTGTCACTGAATGAGATGACCTGTTAAATACAATACGATCAAATTTAGCTCAGCCCATCTTTTTTTTAGGGTTGGTAAGACAATACATACAGCAACAAAAACATGTTCAGCAGGTAAATCACATCAAATATTTCTAGTTGTTGTTGTCAATAGCCCAAGAGATTATCTTGGATGAGAAAGACATCCAAGCTTGTACAGTCACTGGTCGTGCCTTATTAAGTCGGGCAGTTGTATGTTCAAGATTGACTATGTTGACCAGGCTATGGATCCAGAATGATTTCATACCAGGCGGGGAGTTCTGGTCCTCTGAAATGAGGCCAACGCGGAAGTAACTTAAAACTGCATTCTATCAAAAGGCCACCAGGGGGCGACCGTTTTGGTGTCAAAAGGACTTCCGTCTCTATACAAGTCAATGGAGAATTCACAAACTTCTCACTTGATTTCTAACCTCAGTAAACGTTTTCAAAATGTGTTTATGGTCTCAATCGCTAGTTTAAAGCCTTCTTCAATGCAGTATGATGTTCATTTGGGACATTTTGGCCTCCCTGATTTTATATGTGACGATAAAGCAGGGTATGCATTAGGGCGTGGCTACGTCGTGATTGACAGGTTGATTGGTTCACAGGTTCAGGAGGACGCCTCATGCTCCTCCTGATGCCCATATAAGTAGAATCCGTGTTTTTATTTTTCCCAGCATGCACCTGTAATTTTCAAGATGGCGCTGCTCAGATCTGATACTGTTCGCTTCCAAGCAGCAGTCCACAAACCAATGGGTGACGTCACGGATGTAACGTCCATTTTATATACAGTCTATGTTTCATACATATATCTGGAGTAAATCAGAGGTAAACCCTGCAAATATCATTTTGAACTGAATTTGCTTTAGATTGATATCAGAATTATCATTGAACAGAAAAAAACCAAGATTAGGAACATAAAAAATATCAAGTATATCCGCTAAAACTGAGTTTACATGAAACCAGAACTTACAGATAACTGGACAATCCCAAAACATGTGTAAGAATGTTCCGGGTGTATCAGTGTTACATACATGACAGTTGTTAGTAGTTTGCAATTTCATCTGAAATCTCTTATAGGGTGTGATGTAGACTGTGTGTATGGTTTTGAAGTGAATTAGTTGGTGAGCTAGGTTCTTAGAAGTCATACTTAAAGGTAGGGTATGTTATGTTGTTCAGAAGCACTTTTTGTTATACTGGGTGAAATGGTCCTTCTATTATCAGAGGTATCAATACATTATGACTTTAGAAAAAGGAACGGAAAAAAAATCAGACCTCTGTGACAGCCACAGGACTGATAAAACTCCGACCAATCCATGCTCTTCGCACCGAAAAGCAAAAAACAATCAGGTGCCTTCATGTGTAGTTCTGCACCCGCCCCCCTCTCTCTCTGCCTACTTCACGCGTGCAGTCTTCACCTGTCGCTGTTGCCGAGAAAAAAAACTACAGAGTTGGTGGGCGTGGCTTGGACGGACTCACTGACGGGAGGGGGATCAGCGGGTGGAACTTAGAGGCAGGAGGAGGTGATATTTTCAAATCTTGCTAGCTCTCTTGCTAGCTTTCCAACACTACAAACCCAACCTTTAAGTTGCACCAAATTCTCTCCCAATCCAAGTTTATATTCAAACTCCCCAGCTCCCTGTTCCATATGGATTCAATTGGTAAAACCTTGGCCATGTGCTGAGTCAGTGAACTATATATTAAAGAGACAGAAGAACTGCCCAGTAACGGTGCAAGCTCAGCCCATCTTTTGACCTGAAACATGTCACAGGAAAAAGAAAACAAACAGTTGGTGTCAGTTTTAAATTCAAGTGTCCCAGAGAAAGGAGGACAGGAGAAAATGAGAAGCACAGAATGAGAGAGAGAGGATGTTTATCTGTGAGTGTGTCGTGGGGAGGAGAGGAGGACAACACAGAGAAAGAGTGTGTTTGTGTGAGTGTTGGTATCACAGAGGCGCAGGTTGTCTCTGTTGGCCCTCGGAGAGGCGGAGAGGTGAAAAGGCTAAGGATAAAGACAGAGACGGGCTTTGTTTAGTTTATCACTGACACACACACACACACTTATGAATATATACACACACACACATACACCAGATCCTTTCACCCGAGCCGACTGTCCAAATCACACACATACACCAGCATCTAC